>NC_080192.1:80724480-81024480 GCF_030028045.1 Hippopotamus amphibius kiboko
CGCTTCAAATTGTGATATATAATTTTTAAATGTATTCCATTTGTGTAATTGTATTGGGGCCAGCTGTTACGTTAGTTTCATAATTTCTTTATTTTAAACTGGAAATTGCTCTGTTTAAAAATTTATGTGTTTTTTTTAAGTCTTTTGTACATGGGTATGTGCTTTATTGTAAGATTAGGTTTCAAAAGAAATTAATAATAAGGTAATAGTAAATTAAAAAATAGTTTAAATTCTGTTGTATGTCTTACATACAGAGATCTTTCTTAAGGTCAGATTTTTCATTTGTACTAAAAGGTGAGTCTTTTGGTGACATGTCTCCCTGTGCAGTCTGTGGAGACCTCAACCAAGGATGTTACTTGGCATTGGAAATGAGAAAGTTGGAAATATTTTGCTGAACAAATTTTGATGAAAGAAATCTAATTAAAAAAAAAGAAAAAGCTTTATTTGCATGACGTTATTGTCATCGAAAAGGGTGAAGTTGTCTTCCTAATTGCCAGGAATTGAGATTCAAACCATCAGAGACCATCACAAGGTCTAACTTGAACTAATTTCTGTCAGAGCAAAGACAAAGAAACAAAATACTCTGCAAAGTACTCTTATACCCCTAGTAGTGTTAGAAAAAGAGCCTGATGAAGAAGGAAAAGAAAGAGAGTGCTTATAAGCCTGGCAGATCTCTTAGAGAAAAGTTGCCATGCAAGGTCAAGCTAGATATTTCTTGAATCATTTAGGGAGGTAATATTTTATAGTTGGCTGGTCAATGTTTATAATACTGTTGGCCAATTTGAATAATTTAGGCCAATCTTTTTTTCCTAATTCTTCTTCTATATCATCCAGATCTAAATAAAATTTATCTAGGTGATGTAAACCAGAATAAGAGGGTTGGTTTTGGTTATCTAGACAGAAGACAGACCTGCCCAGAGGTTCTCTTCCATCTACCACTTCACACAACAGTCTCCACTCATTGCTGTTCTTGTGCCTTTCTTAATAGCACGTGTTTCAAGATAAATAACTGTACCTTTTCTTTTATCTGCTAACCCCAACCTCTCAGTCCATCCCTCCCCTACTCCTCCTCTCTCTTGGCAACCACAAGTCTGTTCTCTATGTCTGTAAGTCTTTTTCTATCTTGTAGATAAGTTCATTGGGTCATATAAGTGATATCATATGATATTTGTCTATCTCTTCCTGACTTCACTTGGTATGATAATTTTTATGTCCATCCACATTGCTGCAAGTGGCACTATTTTGTTCTTTTTATGGCTGAGTAGTATTCCATTGTATATATGTACCACATCTTTTTTTAAATTAATTAATTAATTTATTGGCTGCATTGGGTCTTTGTTGCTGCACACGGCCTCTCTGTAGTTGTGGAGAGTGGAGGCTACTCTTCATTGCAGTGCTCGGGCTTCTTATTGCAGTGGCTTCTCTTGTTGTGGTGCATGGGCTCTAGACTCGTGGGCTTCAGTAGTTGTGGTGCGTGGGCTCAACAGTTGTGGCTTGGGGGCTCTAGAGCACAGGCTCAGTAGTTGTGGCGCAAGGACCTAGTTGCTCCTTGGCATGTGGGATCTTCCTGGCCCAGGGATTGAAACTGTGTCCCCTGCATTGGCAGGTGGATTCTTAACCACTGGGCCACAGGGAAGCCCCTGTACCACATCTTCTTTATAAAATATATAAGTTTATGTTTGATAAATATAATAAGTACAACGATAATAAAAATATAAAAACAATTGCACTTGATAAAAACTTGAATACTGAATGGGACTGGTCCATTTTTAATTTGTACATTGAATCCTTGAGGACGTAAAAATAAAACTGTTCTTGATATGATTTTAAATAAACGTTTAAAATTTGCCCAATCAAGTTCAATATCCACTGTTTGGAAAGTATATAATGCATGTACATCAAAATTTACTTAGTAGAAACAAATAAAGTCAAGTGACATCAAAGCCGTTTGAAAATGTTTAAAATTCTTGGCCCTAACATTATGACCTTGACATTTAAGAGTTGGTTTTCAATTGACCATATCACTGGAAGTAAAGAATTAACCAGAGAGACAGTTGGAGACCTTTTCTATGTTGTTCAAGCTTTTATTGTAAATTATCTGAAGGAAATAGTGTTATACGTGTAGAATCTGTGCAACAAGGGTCCCACAGACGCACAAAGATTTCTAGTAACGAGACTTAGTTGGCAATGCGTAGAGGACATTGCTTTGCAAAAAGTGATAACTTTGGAGTAAAAGACCTTTTGTCTTCGTTCTAGCACTTTCAAGCTAAATAAGTGCTAGACTTCAGGCAAGTTGCTTAACCTCTCAGTTACTTGATCTGCACATCTGTGAAATAAAAAATGTAATTGCCTATCATCCCGAGCACCAGGTGGGACCCGCTTTCACCTCTTCCCCTTGCCGGGACTGACCTGCAGCTTTGGGGCAATCAGAGGGTTAATCTGACTGTTTCTCTGGTGTGGCTGAGGGTCTTTGCAGATCATTTTCTTTGTGGTCCTACTGAGAGGGTCTTGGCTTACTCTAGTCTGAAGTGATCGGGAAGAAGCATCATCCTCTCCCCTTTTCTCTGACTGCCCTGTTCACTGGGCAGGACTATGGCAAGTCTATGATAATACAGGAAATGGGTTTTAGGGCAATCATAGGCATTGGACTTCACTTTTTTCACTTCCCAAGAAGGAGGACCTGCTCAACGAGGGTTTTCCTTCGGATGCTCCCTTCACTGCCAAGTGAGTTCTCTTCCCTCAGATACCTGCCTAGACTATCTGTGCTTTTCTCTTCAAACTGTTCAGACTGAGTCATCTGCCCTCCTCATGAAAACTTCACATCCTCAGCAAGAGGCCCCCAATCTTGGTTCCCTCTTGGGTCCTCAAAATCGAGCTCCCCAGACCTCAGCCTAGATAGCAAAGTCTGTCTGAGCACAGCCTCCAGGGTGGGGAAGGGATTCTAACCCCTGAACTTGGAGAACCTGAGTCCTCCAACCATTAAAGATAAGAGAGATGTGGGTCTGCTAGTTCCCTTACTCGGCCCAGTTAAGAGAACACACCATTTGAAAACAATGAAAACACTTTTGGCCAAATAGGTGCCATTTGGGGGTGAGGGGCTTTGTTTTATTAATCATTGGGGGACCTGGTGATGCCACAAACACACATGCAGAAACAAAACTAAATTCCTCTGATTGTGGCACCAGCTCCTGGCCAATTCTATTTACCTCCCCTCCCTCATTGAGAGTGGGAAATTGCCAGCGTTTTCAGCCACCCTATCCTGAGATATGGTTATATGTGGACATGCTAGAAAGTGTTGCACCAGTGAGATACCATTATTGTAGAAATGAGGGCTAGTTTGCATTTATATTTCCCCAAATCCAAAACGTCATCATTGTATATTGTGTTATATATTCATATATTGTTATATGAATCAGAAAGACACACAAACAACACTATCATAACTGATAAAACAGTAATGCTAAGATACATCTAAATTTCAGAGATGTTAAAATGAGAAAAATGGTGCATCTTAGAACCTATGAAAGAGAGCATATAGAAAAAAATGCACATTTACTGAATGTGATACTATCAAAGTAGGACATATAAATGGCATATAAACATCTTTTTAACTTGCAGCACAGATAATTATTGTAACACTACATGAAATAGATTTAGTTTAAATATTTCAATAAAATTTACATAGCCCATTCAGCTTTTATTTGCAGGGCTGGCTAACTATTTTTGTACAGAATATCATTCTGATTTATTTTCTAACTTAAATCCTTTTGTCTTAACTTTTTCTTCTGAGTTGGGCTTGCTTTTGGATTTAAGAACTCTTAACTTATGAAAAAGTTGGTTTTCTTTAGTGAGAATGACAGACATATGATGTGTGTGTGTGTATGTGTGTGTGCGTGTGTGTTAGACAGCCATGGCATAAATAAGGCTATGAATAGGCTACAGTTTCTGTGTGTACCCGCTCATTTAATGAGCTTCCATGCTCAGAAAGAGTCCTTACAGTGAAGTTATAAGTGTCTAATACCATGGTTTACATTCAATCTGGATTCTATTTTGTAGATACTTAAGAATAACTTTACTATGTCCTCACTGAGAATTGTAATAGGATATAAACAAGAATCATCAGTGGCAACTCTTGAAAGTATAATAAAATGACAGAATAAAAAAGAACTGTAAATGCCATAGCTATAGATTAACTGAAGAATATTTTTTTAAACAAACACAACCATGTTTTATTAAAATAAGTAATGGAGCTTATGGGATCAGTCCATAGCATTTAAATGCAGTCTCGTCTTCTGTTTCCCATGGGGTAATTACATGACTCAGTCTTCCAGACTCCCAGCTGAGCTAAAGCAGATTTGCAGGGAGTGAGGAGAGATTGGCCTGGGATTCCTTTTGCTTGGCTTCTGAGTTGCTGAGTTGGTGTAGAGCTGCGTGTGATCTCCAACACTGTTAAACAGTCTCCTCAACCAGGCGGGGGACATTCATAAGTAAAGAGGCAGTCATAGTGTGGCTCTGGTCCTATTCATGTTTGAAAACTAAAGAAATGAGAGAAACATTAAGAATGAAGTGTATGTAACTTTTCAAAGAGATCTGGGGAGGCCATGTTGAATCTACAAGGGTTGGAGTCAAGGATGCCCCTCTGGAAGGACATGTTTTGGTCCAACCAGGATGGAATCTCACTATTGTGCTTTTTTTTTTTTTCCCTCTTTAAGAACTTTTATCAAGATATAATTGACATACAATAAACTGCATATATTTAAAGTGTACAATTTGATATTTTTTTCATATTAGTAATGTATATATGACAATCCCAATCTCCCAATTCATCCTACCCCAACCCCCCCCAACCTTGCCTTTCCCACTTGGTGTCCATATGTTTGTTCTCTACGTCTGTGTCTGTATTTCTGCCTTGCAAACCAGTTGATCTGTACCATTTTTCTATATTCCGCATATAGGTGTTAATATACGATATTTATTTTTCTCTTCCTGACTCACTTCACTCTGTATGACAGTCTCTAGGTCCATCCATGTCTCTACAAATGTCCCAATTTTGTTCCTTTTTATGGCTGAGTAATATTCCATTGTATATATGTGCCACATCTACTTTATCCATTCATCTGTTGATGGACATTTAGGTTGCTTCCATGTCTTGGCTATTGTCAATTCACTATTTTTCTTTAATGTAACACATTCCAGCTGTGACCCCAGCTCCTCCCACTGCAGTGTGGTAGTTTTCATCACCTCCAAGGAAAGATATGTTGACTCGTAACTTTAAAATATCTTAGCTGTAGCTCCCAGAGCAGTCCTTGCAACATTTTGCAATTAGAACAGATCATGTTTAAGACTTTATACAAGAGCCCTTAACATTATATTGGGGCACCTGTATCCCATTTCCAAACTACACATAAGTAACTAGTGGTTACCACTGGGGAGAGAAGAGGGGGGAGGGGTGATAGGAGGTTAGGAGGTACAAACTATTATGTATAAAATGTATAAAATATAAGCTACAAGGATATATTGTACAAGACAGGGAATATAGACCATATTTTATAATAACTAAAAACAGAGTGTAACCTTTAAAAATTGTGAATTACTACGTTGTACACCTCTAACGTATAATATTGTACATCAAACTATACTTCAATACAAAAAGAAAGAAATTGGAGGGAGGGGACAGGGAGTAAAGGATACCATGGCTGTATATGCGGTGGGGGGACAGGGTGAGAAGCCTTACACTTAAATTAGTAACAGTGTGGTCCACTGGCAAAAGTACTAGATGGAATAGAGAGATTGCAGGTGGAATCCAACCTCTAATCACTGACTGCATAACTGTAGTCTGAAACCTATTTGTCCATTTCTTTATCTGTGCTACAATACTACTCCTACTGGCTCATATCATAGATTTTACCATTGTTGTTCAGAAAAAATGAAGTAATAAATTGGTTTTAAATGTAAAAAAAATGGAGAATATCAAAAGCCTTTGTCATTCTCAGGATGGTTTTAAAAACACAGATGTATTTCAACTAGCATCAATTCCTTTTCTCAACAATTCTAGGTTCCTTTTGGGTATAAATAAATGTCTTATGTTTTATTTTTCAAGAAAGGAAAACTATTTACATCTCTTTTAAAATCACCACTCATCTTGAAGGAGAAAAAAATATCTCACTACCGTCTTTGAAAACATTAAGCATATAGTGAAATATTTTTATCCTGAGAAGTTAATACCAGCTGGGTGTTTGGGGTCATGTGTTTGTAAGTATAAGGCATCCTAGCCTGGTTTCTAATTTATTACAGATTCAGACATACATGTGTTGACCTGTGCGCCCGAGCTCAACAGACCAGTGTTTAAGAGAGAGCACAGGAAGTGACACAGAGAAACAAAGCTGGGACACCTGTCTGGATCTCTGTTGACCCATCATGCTTAACTAATTTTTCCGTGATCCCTGACCCAGATTTCCACCGTTCCACAGGGATCTATATCTTTCATCCAACAAATCCTACACCTGCATTCAATTAATGAAACAAAACTCAACTTTGTTATCTGATGAACCGAGCAAGGAGAGCCATTGAGACAATTGTTTTATTATTGTATTGACAAATTATCCTATTAACAACTGGCTACTACAAAAATCAATTAAAATCTTGGCTGAGGGGTTTGAACGTAGTTGGACAAGTAGAAGTGGGAATTGAAGAGTGAGTTGATAGTTTTTAAAAATACAGTTCATAAGTGAGCAGCAACCAGATCAAAACCAGAAATTTGTATTGAAAATAAGAATACTAAATCATAACAGGGCATATGGAGCTGTTCAGTATTTAGTTTCATTTTATTTCATGCTGATGTACTTCTCAATACTTGCATAAATATCAATGCTTTATTTCCTCTAGTATATAATTCTAAATATTTCATTTCTAGTGATTCTTTATTATTATATTTGATAAACTACTTTGTAAAATATTAAAATGTGGAATGAAAAAATTTGGATTTTTGAAACTTTGGCTATAAAAATAGGATTCATTCATTTGCTTACTTTCTACAGTAATTGTGTGTGCATTTAGACTATTGAGATAGAATCCATGGTTAAGGAGATTTAAGACTGCCTAGCATTTCAACTTTAGGAATCAAAAATAACTATTGTTTCTTGGCAGAAGGGAAGTTTTACTTCTTTTTATCTAGTGATAGAGAAACCCTGACGATCTCTTGGCATTTACTTCTGCTCTCTGAGTAGTCCTCTTAAACTATAAATAAGCAAAAGTGACTAAAATTAGATATGCTCTATAAAGACAACACTATGCTTAAAATGTTTGAGTCATTTATTGAACCATAAAGTACACTTTAGGAAAGAATAATCAGCAAAACCATCCTCAATGGAGAGACAATGAAGTCTTCCAGGCAAAACTACATTTCCTCCAAAGTATATAACCTTTAATGGCACTGAAGCTATCTAAAAACCTAATAACTGTTGCTTTGGAGGGTGGAGGACATTAATTCCACTAGTCACTAATGTATGACACTTGAAAGTAACTTAGAAAATGTATAACTTTAAATTTGAAAGAGAAGAAAGAATAATTTTACCACTGAGCATGTGCAAAATGGTTCATAAAGTTGTCTTTTCCTATAAATAGGTTTTCTGATTGCAGAAAGCACACACTTGTCTAAATGATACCTGATCTCTGTCATTCATGTAGGTGATTGATTTTTTTCTCTTGAAAGCTGTCATCAATCAGTGTTGAAGAGGGAATATTGATAGTCTAGTGAAAGAACAATTCAAAAAAAAAAAGAAAGAAAAAATAAAAAAGGAGGAAGTTAGAACAATTGCACCCCATTCAATCCCTGAATAACTCTGTTTCACCCTTAGGAGTACAAAGACAGTAACTTGAATAAAAAAGTAACAAAAAAGGCAGAGAATAAAAAGACGCCCAGAAACTAGAAAGCTGATATGAAACCCAAATTCATATTACAGATTAAGAACCTAAAATAACCACCATAAAAATTGATTGTTAATATAGAGTGCATCCAATTAATACTTTCTAATAATGTCCATAGTTCTTTTACACATACTCTTTTTTGCTCTTTTTTAAAACATATATAACATATTGTTTTCAAATGTACAACATAATGATTTAATAATATGTATATATATTGTGAAATATTCACCACAATGATTCTAGTGAACATTCATAACCGCACATATTCTGGTTTCTTTAATAACTTGTTCCCTTTTCTTTGTTTCAGAAGTCCCTCAAGTGATACAGTAGATGTTAGGTTTCCAAATGATTTTATAGAATGATGAGCAGTATAGGGTGGGCAACTTATCATAATCCTTCTTGGAACTCTAACCCTTGCCCTTTAGCTGGATTGGGTAGCTCTCTGACTGATGTGTGAGCATCCCATAGGCTGTCTTTGATAGATTTGTTTCTCTCCATGACTGTCCTCTCCATGACTGTCCTCTCCACCTCAGCAAACGTCTAAATGCTACCCCTTTTTAAAGTCTGGCTCGTATTCCATTTCTACTGTGAATCCATTTGCCTACGCTCCTGCGAAAGATTGGCTATTACTTCTCACTACTCTAGCAGCCAAAACACCTCTTCTGAATTTCACATAACTGTGCCACCAAGGAAAGACTGAGAAATACATCAGCAAAAAGAACATAAGAACCCCAGCAAAGTACTGTAATCATTGTCCCTCGCAGGCTGAGGACAAAGTTGGGAGATGTCGCCATTGAAATGAATTCCCTCATCTTGGTGGGAATATGTGATTCTGGAAAGACCTAGGTGAGTGGCTAGGCTGAACTAAAATTTTAAGATTGGAGGATTTGTAACAAGGAAGTTTGAGTTTTTTCAATCATGCAGATTGAAAAAAAAAAAAAAATCCAGGGAATATATGTGGGAATGGATACAAAGCATGTGGGACCACGGTAGAAGGAACATAAAGCTGGGTCAGTATGACTTTATTAATATGGACTCACTAAGCAGAGATTCTGGGTTTTAATTTTGCAGTTTGAGGGGTTAGAAAGTGCTCTAATTATTTGGTTGGTTGTTTGTTTGGCTACCACGTGCACCAGGAGCAGCTTGCACTAAATGAAACTGAAATGCGAGAGCTGCCTTTATACTGTGGAGGATGGAGTCCAAAGTCTTATGGAAACTGGGATGTTCACATCCCTTACCCTGGGAGGTCAGAGGATCTACCTTTCCCCATGAGTGGGGGAAATATTTTTGAGAGTGTTCCCACCATCCTTAAAAATCTCTGTGGTCACTCTTCCCTATAAGTCACGCTGGGAGGTCAGAGGATCCACCTTTCCCCACGAGTGGGGGAAATATTTTTGACAGCGGTCCCACCATTCTTAAAAATCTCTGTGGTTACTCTTCCCTATAAATCAGAAACAAACTTCTGCCAGTAGAATGTTAGCTGTGAGTTTAATGCTCATATTTTAACTAAACAGAGTTGCTATTTATAACCTAATCTTTTACCTTCCATTCTATCAATGTGCTCTGGGTGGCTACTGTCAGCATCTCAGCTATTAAGAGAGTTTTACATCACAGAGTTAGTCAAGCCTATATTTCAAATACGTGTGAGTTCTCCATGATTCTAATTTTACTAGAATTAACTTTACCATAAAGTTAATTAGCTAAATCCATAGTGGTTCTTTATCAGAGGGATGGGATACATGGCAATATCAGTGACCCTATTTGATACAATCTCTCTCTTATTTTTCAGTAAAATAACTTCTTGGTCATAACTAATGCTGTGTGTTGCATCAGCATGGTAGGTGACCAAGTCCTTCAGTTATTCTCAAGTGTAGGCAAAAAAGAGATTCTATCCCTCCCTCTTCAGCTCCAGGATTTCGGTTACATAACACCAATCTCCGTCTTTGTTTTCACATTACCTTCTCCTCTGTGTGTCTGTGTCTTCTCTATCTCTTATAAGGCCTCTTGTCATGGGATTTAAGTTCCATTTGGGTGATCTGGATGATTTCATCTCAAGATTCTTAATTACATCTGCAAACAACCTTTTTCCAAACAAGTTTACATTCACAGTTCAGGGGGCCAAGACATGGACGCATCTTTTTGGGAGCCCTCATTCAGCCATGTACATTGATCCAATCTTTTTGTACCAATCCTTCGCTCCATGTTTCTGCTGAGTATTATTTCACTGAATGGATGTACCACTATCTGTTTATCCATTTGTCTTTTGATGGACATTTGGATTGTTTCCAATTTATGGCTCTTGGGAAAAAAAGCTGCTCCAAACATTTGTGGATAAATCTTTGTGCGGACATGTTTTCTCATTTCTCTTGTGTAAATGCCTAGGAGAAGAAACTTTCTGTACATCTCTCGAGCTTTTTCTCTCTGGAATTGTCTCCTGTTGTAATTCTAGCTACTTGGGTCTACATGCAATTGGATCTGTGTCTTCTCATCTCTTGAGGAGTGCTAGGTTCTGCCTGAGCACGTACCTCTGCCCACAACACTGGAGATTCCCTCCACGCAGCCTCTGTGTCATCACGGAGCTCCGTGGCTGTTTCTCTGGTCTCCAGAATCGCTATCCTGTTCTGCTAAGTTGTCCAATGGCACTACTCTGTTGTTTATATATTTCAGTCTGGTGTTGGTTATCTAACACAAGAGCAAAGACTATTACCTGTCACTCCTGCGTGGCTGGAAGAAAAACTCTACTCTTACAATATATTTCATTATTTTGATTTAGAAAGTTGTTTCCCCTCATGGAAAAGGTGTGCAAAATTAGACTTGATCATTTGTCACCTTTTTTTTGTTCTCTAACCATCATGCCATACCCTTTACAAATAGTTTTCCCCTTCCTTAGGTGACCTTGCTGCAATCTATTTAATATTGCTACTATCATGGTTGGAAAAGCTCAGTTTGTTCTGGGTTCTTCCTTCTTGACACAGTTTTTACAGGTTTCTACTCCCCGTGTTGTGTGTGTGTATGCGTGTGTGTGCTTGCATGTGTATGTGTACTGTTTTTATTGTGGGTTTTAAGGAGAAATATTTATGCTTCACGGGGCATCTCTTCATTGAATTTTCTTTGTTGGATTTTTACTCATTTTCTCACTAAATATGAAGTACAGAGCAAGATTTCCTTTGAATACCTTTCAAACAAAACAGCATGCTCACTGTATTACAGCTCATTATTTGGTTTGATTATATACATTAGCAAATTTCCTGGGAACAATACCCAAGGCCTCACTAAAATTGGCTGTTATTGTTTCTGAAGATAATTTCTAATGTAACATCTTTGGAATATTCTTGTGAGACATTAAAAATGAACATTCTCCTGGGAAATTTAAAATCAATTCATATTTTCCATATTCCATACAGCATGAGTTTAAATAAGATCACTTGTGTGTACTTACGGAATCTGAAAGAAAAAGGTACAAAATTATATCTCTGAGCTCTGATAAATTATTGATTAAACTATAGGTATGTGTCTACGTGTTTGAATATACACATATGCGTGAGTAAAAACATATACACGCATGTATATGTGAGTAGATAGCTATTTACAGAGTTAAATGTTATATGATGTAAATAATTAAAAATGCTTAAATACCTTATAAAATTTATGATGGCAGCTATATAAAATACTTTATCAACATAGGCAAGGATAATATACATACGATTAATCTAAATAATTATGTATTGGAGTACTAAGTGTGAAGACTATAGTTCTCTGATACTCTGCAAATTTTTCCATTGATAATATGCTTCATGAAATAATTGGAAGAGAGTTCACCAAAAGAAATTCTTCCAAAAATGTCCACTTAGCACTCGTTTACTGTTTTATTTTTTTAAAATAACACTCGGAAAATCTTACATGTTTACGTATAAAATTACTTAAATGGTGTAGTAAATATTACTCATTTTGACCAAATGAAAACATCACAAGTGACTACCAAATTGTGACCTTTCTCTTTTTAGCACCATTCCCTGGACGATTCTATATGCCATTCATCAAAAATCTTTGAAAGAGAGCACTTACAGATTAGAATTTGCATAGTTGTCATATTTTAGAAGTATTTCAATTGTAAATTTATTGAGTTTTAGTATATCCCTCCCTTAAGTTTTAGATTTTTTTCCTCCCACAAATACAATGTTTAATATTTGCTGCAGATTTCCAATTAGATAATTTTTATAGACATAATTGGTTGTTTTCTTTACCCTTCTCATTGCTGGTTGGTGACTAAAATTCCTATTTTGATGTTTTATACCTCAAACTCCAACACAATCCATATCACCTGTTGCCTAAAATGGTACACACCTCTGTTGAATGTTGTAACTCTGTACGTGGACATGGAAATCAATTTCAACTCCCACCATCAGATGCCTATGTAGATGTAGATCTGAGATTGTTGTCAGGAAATAACAAGTGATGGAACAGCTGGCTGGCCTTCTAAGTGGTAAATGACACCCCCTTCCGTGATTCAGGTTGTCTGCAGGATGAAGAGTGATGTGCTGTCAGTGTGAGCACAGCACATAGCAACCTCCATGAAGGACCCATGTCTGTTTCACAGCCCATTGCCAGGCTTCTCCTCCTGTACTCATTGCTCTAGCCACATTCAAATACTTCAAGTTTCTGGAACATTCCATATGTTTATCCCTCTGCTGAGAAAGCTCTCCCAAACCCGGTGCCCTCCTCATTTCACTTCGCTTGGCTTGCTCACCCCGGGTGAGAGCAGTTCCCTAATAGAGCATTTTGCATAGGATTAATTCAGTCTGGCTTTTCCTGGCTGTGTTCCCGATTTGCAGCATAGAAACACGGTCTGTGCTAGGCCTGTGAGAGAGTGAGTCCAGCAGCTGGAATATTTATCTCTCCTGACCTTCATTTAAATCTTCAGAGAATTGTCATCTCCAAGCCTGGCAGCTTTCTCAGTTGCCCATCAAGGAAGAACAGACAGAAATGATGAAAAAAGTATGTTTCTGTGACAAGCAGTATACTATAAACTAGAATCAGAGTGACCTCATTTCTAATATTCAGAAAGTTTTGTTTTGTTTTGTTTTTTTAAATCATTGACCTAACTATATCCACTTCTAATGAAAGCTCATATTCCCAATTGAAAGTCTCCATGGAATTTTACATCCTTACTCCTTTTTAGTACATGAGGACTAAGTCATCATTTGTACAATTATCAGACATATGCATCTGTGCCTATCTGTTCATGTTCCACACAAGGCTCAGAGAAGAGCAAATTACACAGACACAATCCTGCCCGACAGTTTTCAGCCAATTCTAACAAAGGGTGGAGGGATACATCTTAGCACTGCTCACACATCTCACCCTTTACCCTGCAAACTCCAAAACAAGGCTGTGCTGTTCTTAAGAGCACTTACAGTTTTTTCACTCTTTGACCAAAATCATGGTCGATGGTGCTTCTTCCCTTTCTTTTGTATTTTTAATTAGTTCTCCTTTAAAGCATGACTCCTGCGTCAATCCACCGTAGGAGATCAAGTCCCCATATTCTGGCGAGCACCTATAGGTTGGCTGTTCTTCCACCAGCAGAGCTAAGCGGTCCTTTCCCCTCACCTTGCCAGAGCACACATCAGTAAACCACGAAGGCTCAGCCTTCCCCTGTCCCTTCCGTGACATTGCATTCTCAGGAAGTGCCTCTTGCCTGGATCCTGTCGTTGCTCAATTTCATTGTCACAGCTGCGGTTTCCTTTCTGTTCTGGTCAAGAGCCCTTGGCAGGTCTTAGAGATCTCTCCCATCCTGGGACTGGCCAGTGCCCGGGGCCCAGGGCTCAACCTCCCTCGGAGGGGTGTCCTCCCAGCCAGGAGAAGTGCAGGATGTGGAAGTGGGCAAGAGCGTGGCCTGCAGGAGGGGATTTCTCTATGCTGACGTATAATGTGAAAAAAGAACAGGGAAAATCCCCCCGGAAGAGGGGGCAGGTGCCACTTACTAGTGAGGACCCAGGTGTATCCTAAGCTGCTCTGTTTATGCCTGATTTTCTCTTTGTGGTCACTGTCCTCATATAGAAAGTGTGTGCACTCGGGCACTGATTTGAAATAGTAGTTTTTATTTATTTTTTCTCCCTGATGTTCCCCTTAATTTCTCATCCACTCTGGCCTGTGTGTGCTTCACTGAAGTCATGGATTCCCCTTGACTGGTGAAGGGCTGGCAAGATGAAAAAGTGGCAACTGTTCCAGACTCTGTAGCTTTGGTTTCCCAAAATCTGTGCATGGTCAGTTTGCCTATTTTTGCTGTTGCTTGTTTGTTTTTCTAGAAAATCTGAAAAGATTATAGAAGGAGCCTCACCAAATTCCTCACCAAATTCCTAAGAAGGCACTCCTTCAGTTCCAAGTCTTTGTGCTTTCTGATACCCCGCCCTGGCTCACCCCTACTTCTCTGCACTTGGCTACTTCTAGCCCGTGCTGTCTGTCCTCAGAAGCCACTGCCTCCAGGAAGCCCTTCAAAATCCGCCCCTACTCTAGATTAGGTGCCTCTTCTGTGCGATCTGGCAACACCTAGTGATTTGACCATTGGGGTTCTTGTTGAACTTCCCGATGATTTCCTCTTGGACTGTCAGCCTCCCCAGGAGGTCTTCAGTTGCTTGGCCATGTTATTTGCTTTTATCATTGTGTTTCTTGCCATCAACAGAACATATTCATGTTCAATATGCATTTGATGAATTAAAACATAATATGTACTTGATAAAAAGTCTGTTTCTTCTTCCTCAGTTTTTATTTAGTATTAAAGATGTGGAAATGAAAGATTCTTTCATTGATGTTTTTATAAAAAAATGATAAAATCTTTCAAGTTAAAAGCACGTATGAAACATAATTAAGCCCAAAATGTTCACATCTAATGACTGAAGTAGACGGTTCATCTCCTGATGATTTAGAAAAAGTAGCTTAGAAAGTTAGATGAGGAAACAAAGGACAGAAACACATGAAGAAAATGAAAGTGTAAATTTTTCAGTCTTGTGATGTGTATGTGTGTGTGAGATAAAGCTACACATTCACAAACATACACATTTACAAGAAACCTTTCCCTTTTCTCAAATAAATTTAAGCCTCATTTTCTGTGAATCCAACATGCAGGGGGTGTCAATTGCAGAAAGATACAATTTCTGATTAAGTTAAATCAGAGGATTTCAATATAATAATTATAAATAATGTTGCTAACAAACATCTTGAAATTATCTTCACAGATAAACAGAAGACAATAAATATAAAATATGAATAACTGCATTAAAAAGACTATAAGACAAAGTATAATTCTTAATTTTGAAGAGTTGATATTCATATACTATGCTAGTCAAAATTTCTATGAAATAATTATAGCTAATGAATTATTCAATAAAAATGAAAAGTATAAGAGTTTCTAAGGATCTATAATTTAAAAATAAAGGATGTTGGCTTAATATGGCTTAATTATTTCACTAAATATTTAAATCAAACTATATCCTAAATTGCATTTGGATTTTAAATATTCTATTTTTAAAAGTTCGTAATAATTTTGTACAAAGAATATTCTGTATGTTATAGCTTGCCATTTTTTTTCTCATTTGAGATAAATTAACAAATTCTGTAGATTGTGTTAAATTTATCCTTATTTAAATAGCAACATAATTAATATGATACAGATACAATAAATGTTTGTAGAAAATTAATTTTACATATTCATTTATATAATGGTTGTATATAACATTAAATACTATCAATATTTTTATAAAGCATTTGTCCACATTTAATAGTAATTTGTTTAACATTATTTAATGATGATACATGAACATATTTGCCCAAATTCAAATTTTCTGCATTGCTATGTAGTAAACACACAGCTTAGTGATGACTATCACTGTATCATTTTTGAATAGGAGGCTAGAGAAATAATATGCAGCTATAAAACATAATGCTCTATTTGCTTCTGTTGTATGTGAGTCCTTGCCCTCAGCTATGTGTCAAGGCGAAGTTAACACCATAAAGATTTTTAAAGTGACTTTTAATGTTAACTTTAAGATTCAATAAAATTCTCTCACCCCTACACAAACACAAGTATAAAAAAATAAAGGGAAAAAATCACTTCAGTCAGGAAAATAATTATATTATTAGATATAAAAATATATAATACCTAGTTTCTTTTAATTTTATCTTTTTAAAGTACATTGGAAACCTACATATCATATTCAAGGATAAAAATTAGAAAGGAAAAGAAGCAGGTTAATTGAACATTTACTTTTAAAGGCAGGTACATTTTAAAATGTGAGTGACATAAATGGAAAAAGTAAATCAGCATGGTCCTAGAACACCCCAAGAAACAATTTTCTAGAGATCTTCCAGTTTGTGCCTAAAATACTGTCCAGATAACTGTATGCTTGGTCCTTTAGTTTTTTTAAAGGCAGTTATTTAGGGCAAGCACATTCTCTGTTGTACTAATAGGTGCAGGCCTAATAGTATGTTTATGTGCAATGTTTTTTTTTTTTTTTTTTTGGCCAAGCCCTGCCCGAAGCATGTAGGATCCTGACCAGGGATTGAAACTTAGCCCCCTGCAATGGAAGCACGGAGTCTTAACACCTGGACCTCAAGGAAGCCCCATGTGCAACTTTCATTAAGAACATAAGTTTCATCTTTGAAAATGGCATTATTCCATAGCTTTCCTTTATGCAATAAGAACAACTCAGTATCCCCGATGGGATTGATTCTTTGAACCATCCCTCTAACTTATTTCAAGTTCTAATTAAATCACTCTTTAAGAAACTACACAGTCAGACACAATACTCTCATAATTGTGTGCCAAGTATTCAATACAGTGGAGACCACACCCAACAATTACAACACTCTCCCTCTGTGTACATCCAAGGAGGAATTTGTTAAATACCGTGCCCACAATGTGGTCCAACCATCATCATCAGAGTTCTCCCTCCTTGCGTGGTACCTGATGACATGACATGATTTAATGATGGCTGATGTATATAGAGTCATGATTACAATCCCTGAAGGAGGCATTTTTGAAAACCTAGGTTTGATTCCTTCCCCATAATGGCACTCCTGACCATTGACTTCTCATGGATTTGGATCAGACTTGATGTGTGGCAAAGGCAATGCCATAGTAAAGTAATGGCATGTGTGACTTCAGGCCTGATGTGCAGAGAGGATGCCAGGCATCTTTACACCAAGGAGGCTCATATGCCTGTCAGCACTCTCCGCATTTCCTGGCCCTTCTGACCCATCAGTAACCCACTGGGTAAAAGTTCCATAGCCTGTGTTCTCCTCTCATGACAAACTTAGTTTCCAAACACTAGTCATGGTACATCTTACTTTTTTTTGGCTGCACTGTGTGTCATGTGGAATCTTAGTTCCCTGACCAGGGATGGAAACTGTGCCCCCTGAAGTGGAAGCACAGAGTCTTAACCAATGGACCGCCAGGGAAGTCCTGCGTCTTACTCATTTTTAATTATTCTTCTATTCATTTGCCCTGGTCTGTGTGTTTCTTAATTTAAGTATTATAAAAGTATTTAATCAAAGTGGGCATTATTATCTGTTTCACTGTAACCACGCCATTGTACTCTCCAAGCAGTTTTGGACATGCAACATGTATTATTAATTGTCATACTGGAAAATGTGTTTCTAAAATATTTTTGTGAGCTACACTGTGCTCTCCAGTAATGAACTGCTGTCAGATTTTATTTATGAAGAGGACTGGTTAGAAGTAAACATTACCCAAATTGTGTATGTGTGAGTATAGAGAGACATTAAAGAGGGTAAAATGCCAGTTTCAGAAGCTCCATGGAAGCGCTGCCCTGCAAGTTCATGCCCTCATTATCTCCCTCTCCTCTCTCCATCTCCGTCTCCAGCTTGTTCTGGTTTATCTTTCACACTCCTGCCACACTGCCCTTTCTAAAATGCAAATTTGATCTTGTTTCTCTCCTGCTCAAGGTCTTTCAGGATAAAATAACACTTTCTCAGCGGGCATCCAGCCTAACTTTTGCCATCTCTGGTTCCTAAGTGCTTCTCTGGCCAGACCAGGCTACCTGGGCTTACAGGACCCTGCTGGTTCCTAGTGCTTGCTTGTGCTGCTGCTTTGCTGACCCTTGTCCTTGCACCGTGGTCACGTCATCGTTGATGCTCTCATAACACTTGCCTCTGGGAATTGCAATGCTTTGTGTCCTGTCCTCCATCCCTTCCATTAGATGATACACTTCCTGGATACAAGCCCTCTGATATTTATACTTCTCTTCTCAGGGTCTGGGACATGTAAGTGATCTTTAATTGTTAAAAAGGACTGATATAAATGCTTGTGGTTTATGTTCCAGATAAATAAAATAATGTGTCCAATACAGGTCAGTAGACGACAAATTCTCATAAAAATTATTTTCAGAAAACTTGTACCAGTTGTTGACGGGGATGGTCTAGTCTCTATGAACAGCTTTTTCTACAGCTGACTTTCATTTTGATCTTGAAAATGTGCCCTTTGCTCTCGTTGACTTTTGGGACTGGAACTTCTGGACTGCCCTCCCTTTTAAAAGGCTCATTTATATAGGAAAAGTCTCCAGTATTCCTCTTTGTTCTTTTTTTTTCTTTGAGGGATTACTATTTCTTGAGGAAATAATATATGTAGTTCTGGGGATGTGCAAATGCCTACATAGCTTCACTTAGCAACAGGCTCACATGAACTTATCAATAAATATCAACAAATAAAGATGGAATCTTCAGATGGAATCAAGAGTGTGGGTGGAGCTTCTAGTCATGAGCAAGAGGCAAGGACATGGACCACCTGCTTTTCCTTTGCCAACACTACAGAAAATCCAGTGACGTGAGTCAGAAAGAGAAAAACAAATATTGTATATCAATGCACATATGTGGAATCTAGAAAAATGGTACAGATGAATCTGTTTGCAAGGCAGTAACAGAGACCCAGAGAACAAATGTATGGACACCAAGGGGGAAAGGGGGGTGCGATGAATTGGGAGATTGGAATTGATGCATATACACTCACTACTGATACTATGTATAAAATAGATAACTAATGAGAACCTACTCTACAGCACAGGGAACTCTACTTAGTGCTCTGTGGTGACCTAAATGAGAAGGAAATCCAAAAGAGGGGATCTGTGTATGCATATAGTTGATTCACTTTGCTGTACAGCAGAAACTAATATGACATTGTAAACCAACTATACCCCAATTAAAAATGAATAAATAGATAAATAAATAAAATCCGACTCCAGGGCTGCCTGGAAATGAGGTGAGAAGCCACACGTTGGCGAGAAGTGGGGAAGAACACTTCAGCAGGATCTGGGTGAGGAGGCATGTCTCACAGTGTCTTCTGGAAGGGCAGGAGTCCTTACGGCCAAGTAAAAGCCATCTGTCTCAAGATAATCATCTGAGGACTTCTTGTTATTGCACTAGAGAAACACAAAGAATCTTTAAAGTTACTCATGCACAGAAGGTCACCTATTTGACATATAACCTCATAGCACTAAGAATATCCCCATTTTAGACTAAAGCATTAGCAGAAAAAAATTGGGAGGGAGGCGGCCCATCTATTTAGAGGCTTGGTGCAAATAGGGATTTTAAGATGCACAACTTTTATCTTATAAACAGCTTTTTTGGTAGTCTTAAAGGACAGCCTCACCTAAAGAGCCTAAGCTTTATATGAAATAAAGATAGAAAGGTAATTGCTAGGAAAAGATGTCACCGGATAGGTTAGATGAACCCAGACAGAAAGCATAAGGATTACACATCAACTCTTTAGAAGAACAAGAGTTTCATTCTTCACAAAAAAATGAAAAAGACGTCTACTTCCCCCTTTTCCCACGACTAGATACATTTTCCTCTAAATATCAGTAAAATCCCAGCACGAAATAAATGGATTTGAATTTAAAATAATGCCGTGAACCACCACGGGTCAGCTGCTGACACGACGGTGTAGGGGTGCTGATGTTGACCTTGTGGATAATGCTGTCACCTGGTGTATATGTTGACATTGAGACTGATGAGAGGGCAGGTGGGGATGTATCAAAGGGACTGGCGATAATACAAAGTAACAGGAGCACAGCAGAGAGTTGAGGAAGAGCTAAAAACACAACCGCTGCGCAGTAAAGTAGGGCAGAGGCGTCTTACATTTTGACCCATTAGAGTTATTGCAATGCTGATGGGAGGTGCACATGCACAGAGAGACAAGCAGCAAATTGGAGTTGGCAAGAAGTTCACCTTGCGCACCTCTAAACCTCCAACAAAAGGAATTAAAAGGCTGGGCCTCATGGCTTATTAAAGATACTATATTGAAAAGGGTCGGCCTTAGTCACTGAGGGACTTCCCTGAAAACCCTACCTCATTGTAGCAGGGTCTTAGGGCTCAAGAAGGTGAAAAATAGACAGCGATCTTAGATTATAAATAAAGGATTTTGAATATTAGTAAGTATTGATTATTTTCAGTATGGAAAAGTTTCAACCACTCCAAAACCTTATTTAAAATTTAAAATATATAAAAAGGAGGCTTTAGCGGAGGTTCATGTTCTAATACATTATAATGAGAGGACGAAGGAAGGAATACTTGAAATATTGGAGGACAAACTATTTCCAAACATCCTGAAACAGTATGTATTCATTCTCATTAGTAAATGGGCATGCTAAATTGCAAACAACTTTTAACCATTTATTCCTGAACAGTCTGTAACAAGATTTATGGGAAAAATTAATGTTGCCCTATTTTGAAGTAGTATAAAGGGCTTGAAAATAATACTGATTTATTTTAATTCCATTTTACACTAAAACATTTAATTGGCTGAGATTGGTTTCCCTTAATTGGTTTAAGATACTGTGATTCTGCTATTTATTTAAGAAATAGTTTGTAAATTCTGCAATTTTTTTCCTTTAATTTTGCAAGATTGTAAGTAGAGGGAGCTCTATTAAAATATTCAAACAGTAGAGGACTCAATGGTATTTCTGTCTCTCTCTCTCGAAAGAAAAATAAAGACTCCAAATAAACATAGAGTTTGTGTTTCATGCTTTCAAATAACCAATGGGTTGTGAAGAATTTTCACTCTTTGTCTGATAAAGGGAGACATTTCCAAAGTGACATCCTATTATTTTCAAGCATATTAGATTCCCTGGCAGAATGGTTGCATTCAAATATTTGAAATATATATAGAAAATCAGGGACTTCGCTGGCAATCCAGTGGTTAAGTCTTCAACTTCCAGTGCAGGGGGTTCAGGTTCAATCCCTGGTCAGAGAGCTAAGATCCCACATACCTCATATCCAGAAACCATAAAACAGAAGCAATATTGTAACAAATTCAACAAAGACTTTAAAAGTGGTTGACATTAGAGAAAAATCTTAAAAAAAAGAAAATCATTATTATTGCTTTCATCAGGAAAAGGTGCATCAAAGTTACAACCATGAAAAACAACAGTAAAAATTATTTAATTCACAAGTTCTCTTACACTGGTCAGTTCATTTCCAGTTGCATTAAGCCATAGCACTTCGTGAGTATATTATTAAAATTACCAAATTGACCTTTTTTTTGCCCCATTCCTAAATTATCTTCAAGCATCACCTTCACCCTATCATTTTCCCGCACAGAAGTCTTCCAAGGCCTGAGTTCCTTAGTCCACTCACAGAGCAAACTCTGCATAAACCGGGCCCTCTGCTTCCCAGGCTTGCTGTCCTCAACACAATCCACATGGTCCAGGAGGACTGCCCACTGCCTTCAGTGTGATGCTCCCATCTCTCTTCATGATGTCTTTCTGGCTTCAAGACAAATACACACACACACACACACACACACACACACAGACACACACACATGTGCACACTGAAGAGGAATTTGGGTATTGGATGGAGGGAATAGCATAAAACCCATGAGATCTCACAAGAGCTCAGATTATCTCCATTGCTTTGTCGGGAAAAAGACCAAGGGGAGTTAAGAAATACGTCTTTATGAAAATCAGCTATACTCCAATAAAATAAAAAAAAAGAAATATATATTTGGCTCTAAGAAGAAAACTCTGTGTGTGTGTGTGCGTGTGTGTGTGTGTGTGTAAGTGAGTGATCTAATTTTGTTTATTAAAAGGTTTCTGGGGAAAAACAGTAATATATATGTTTATAATTATTAAAAATTCTCATGGTTCAGATTCTTACCTTATTCACAGTTCTGAGGCACATCCTGGGCATAATTAAAGAAGATTAACTAGTAGGCTGAGTTTACATTTTTTGTCTAAATTACAGGAGTGGATACTCCCTGAGGTACATCAGCTGCATCATTCTTTGGTAGTAGGGACTATATATCTTGATTTCTCATCTGGTTAATAATAACATATGATCCCATCATTGTTTCTTTGCCAAATGGCCAAATTTCATACGGTTACATTATAGTGGAAGCTTGCAGGGTGGGAGCCAGCTACAGACAGAGATGGGGACAAGAGCATGGAGGCACTGGTGAGAACACCTGGGCCAGGTGTAAAAGTGGCAGGACGGCATATTCTTATGAGTGACATCAACGTTTTTCTTCCTCTTTTCTTTCTTTTCCTTAGTTATAAAAAAACTACTTAGTTATAAAAAAAGAAAGCAAAATGTTTATTCAATTAATCAGATGTTACCTCGAAGAAGGATCATAACTCTTTTGAACTTAGGGCATTAGGACATAGGCCATTAATATGGGATAACATAAAGCTGTTAATTTTCCATATTCAAAGTTATTCTGAAAATGTCTACATTCTTTAATCTTATCTGGAACTGACTGTCCCTCAATTGCACTGAATATAGCAAAGGACTCAACTTTTTTCTCTTTTGGACCCAGGAGATCTGTCCTTAAAAAGAAAATCTTAGTATTATTGACCTCAATGAATAAAGTTGTCAAGTTTAAGCTCATTCTAGATGTTTCAAAGAAAATCATTTGACGATGAATGTAATGTCAATTTTTTAACCCCCTGTGACTATTTTTTAGGGGAAAAAAAGATAAAGAAATGAATATAGAGTCATGGAAGAAATTTTAAAAGATGTAACAGTGAGGATGGTGGGTATTTTAAATAAACAGAACATAGCCCTAAAGGTGCATTCCTGAGAGTGGACTGTTTCCTGGGTTTTTAAGTAATTTTTATCACAAAAACCATAAACTATAAAGACTTAAGTAACCAAAAAGAGAATTCATCCCAAAGTAGATGTAACAGGCTGAGGTTAATTCATCACAACTTTCCCAGAAGCCTCCGTGGGCACTTGGCTGGGCCCAGCACATTATCTGTGTGACTCACTGAGTCACTGCAGCTAATAGAATTTAGCCCCATGTTTGTTGTTGCCATGGTGACGCGATATTCACAGGCATGTCATGTTCACAGATCAGTAGCAGCAGCGCAGTTGCAGACACACAACTGCTCCCAGCTTTTGACCGTCGACAGGAATTCACTCCGCAGTCAGTCTGGCAGGAAGGAAGTCGCTACAGTGCAGGAGCATCAGAGCCGGGACACTGGCCCTTCCTCTCCCTTTGTCACCGCCGTGCTATTATCATTAAAATAACCTTGAGTTCTCATGAATTCATTCATTCACAAACACTGTCAAAGAAGGTGCAAGAGTTCAAGGGAACACAGAGGGTCAAAGAGAGGACTAGTTTTAAATCTGTGCCTATTGAACCTGGAAATGACATCGTCTTAGATATAATCTTATTCTGACCATAGCAAATCAAATCGCGCTGACTGGCCCCGGCGTCCGAGGCGATTCAGCACCATGAAAGGTGACTGGGAGCAAAGGGGTCACATCTTTTGTGGCACTGCTCTGAGAAATAGACACAGACATGTGTGGGAATATTCTACAAAGAATAGATTTCCTACGAAAGTGACAAGCAAATCCCGCCAGCGATCTATAAAGGGAGCGGGAGTTCTGTGCTTTAGATATATTCAGATTTCAAGCCAAAGGTATAATTATGAGGCTTTTAAGATCTAAAATGTGTGAACAGGTCACAGGTATTGTGTAAGACATTCTAATTTGTATATAGGAAGTGATAAAGAGTAAGACAAGGTGAATTTTCAGAGAAGTGTTTTTGCCCGTTGGAAACAAGCTTTTTGTTAAATCATGCATCATTTTCACAAAGCAGGAACTATGCAAGTAAATCAGGAAAATTTGAAAACGTCTGTAAATGTTTATCTCTGTTGTCCAATACGGAGTGTAGGGTGAATTATAACAACACGGCTTCACATTTCCTCATGATTCTCTTTCTTGCTGGGCCTGTGCGGCTGGCCCAGAATGTGCACATCTAGACAGAGCAGTAACCACTCACCATGCTGCACTGGGAATTGCAGCGGAATTTGGGTCTATGGATAAAAACGTGACACTAGAACCAAGATTTCCTGCCTTTGCATGCCTGCGATGGGGTACTGTGGACAGGATCCAGAGGTGGGGGAGGGGCTTCTGAATTATTTTTGTTGCTCTCCCAGTATGGCAGTTCAAGGACCTTATGTTGCCGAATTTGGTAAGAATTGAATGTTGGATGACCCGGTTCTCCTGCAGATCCTTGAACTGAGGTTCATCAGACAGCAACCTGCAGAGAAGGGAGCCTGTATTGCTCGTGCTGTGTTTATGAATGATGTGGTGAAGCTTTGTCCTCTGCCTGTCTGAGCCATGTGGCCCCAGAAAGGAAGAGGTATCGAAATAACAGACAGTAGAGTCATCCCATTATGGTTACAATTAGGTGAGCTTCAAAGAAATGGCATTGAACAACTCAGCAGGAGCATAAACACGTAACATTAATATCAACAAAAGCACAGACTATGAACAATGGCTTGGCAGAATTCTCTCTTCCAGAAAAGTTAGAAAACAGACACCTAGAACTGTAAGAATGCTTAATGGTTACTTTCCCTTGGCAAAGAGACATCTATGGATAACTAAGTCTTTTACGCATAAAATGCTACTTTAATTTTTAATGCACTACTAAATTAGCAGATTAAATAACATGTAAAGAGTAATATGTGAGTTAGCATCAGATGTTACTTTCACTGTATTCTCTAATCAAGTAACGCCATTGAAATAAAGGGGAATAGCCACAAATGAAGAAAAGAACAAAAAGGGAAACAGGTTAGCAATGACAGAGTAGAAGAGTTTTGAAAGGTTTAGTTACCTTCTGAGGTGACCAGAAAGTGTTGGAAGATACAGGACAGAGAGAGTACTTGTGTCAACCAGGCTAAAACCTAAAACCACCTAACAGGAACCCAAGAAATGGGGAAAAGGAAGGCCATGTGGATGGAGGCTATAGACTCTGTTTCAGGATAGGGTTCTACACCCCCAGGACAATGCCCAAGTTAGGCCCAGATCTTGAATCCCAAATCAATATCACAGTTAAAAAGAAAAAAAACAAAACAAAAACAAAAAATCTTCTCATTTTAAAGATTCAGAATTGAGGAAGAGGCCAGCCTTATTTTTCTTCTCCATTACTTCCCCCTTTATTCTTGGACTGAAGAAAGCTTGCTCAGCAGGCACAGGGAGACCACTGCCATATACCACATCCTTGGTCATCAGAGGGCCACCACAGAGCCCAAGCCCCAGAGTGGCCTCAGGGAAACATTCACTGCATTGCTTTGTCACCCAGGACTGAGGGGGCTCGGGTCCCTGGGGTCAAGTGAAAATCACAAGCACTGGCTGAGAGTCACTGTAGCCTGTGTCCTTCCTCACCACCCCCATTCCCTGAGAACAGCACACATCCCAAGAGTCATGCCTAGGTTATCCCTCACTCACCATCACTCATTTACCACACAGAGATGGTGGCTGGGGTGTTAGGGGCATGATCACATCCACACCTAATCCCCGTCATGATTTGTTCACATAAACAGTGTCCTAAATTGGGCCAGCTACATAATTTGTAGGGCCCTGTGCAAAATGAAAATGCATGGCCCCTTGTTCAAAAACAAAACAAAACAAAACACAAAGGAAAGAAAAAAAAAAAAAAGAAAGAAAACGAAGAAACCTGTTTGAAAGAAGGAAAAGAAACTTCCATGGCCAATTTTTTTCTTTCTCTGTCTCTCAGTCATGGACATTTTTAATTTGATATTCCCAGTCCTTTGGACACAGGGATAGTTCCAGGGTGAGGGTGGACCATAGCATCTGCTCAGGGTCCCACCCTCCATGTGCCCAGACCCTGCTAGGGCAGAAGGCAACAGAGGTCACTGGCTGGGGACAAAGGTGTGGGCAGCCAAGAATCCATCCTAGGGAGATGGGACCACACGTGAGGGGAGATTCCAAGCTCCATGCACTTTTATTGTCCATTTCACTTAAGAAAGCACAAGTTCAACATTAAATGATTGCAAATTTCAAGATGGTGTCCGCAGAGTGTGAAACCAGGTGAGGGCCTCACTTCTGAGCATGGCCTTGGAAGCTGGCCCTGCTTCTAATGCAAACAATTATATATAATTTGGGTGCTTTTTCAGCATTCAAATATTTTTGTCCATGTTTTGAGAAATAAAAAGCACCCCCAAATTGCAATATTCTTCATTAAAATGAATTTGGGGATCTGTGTTGGCTTTCTCAAGTTTCTTAACTTTCTCCTCGGTCAATACAGAGAGAAATGTATTTAAGGACATAAATTATATTTTTACAATGGATGGAGGTACAATGTTAACAAGACTATTTCTTCCAATTATTCAGATGCCATGATGTTTTAAAGCCAGTTAGAGCTTTATGCAGGATCACCTGTGAGCATTCATGTTGCCAGGCATTGCTCTTTATCCTGTTTTGTTCAGATCAATTTCCCACTACAACCAGCAATTTAAAAAAAGTTGTCAAAATAATTGTTCCTTGATAATATCTACCAGAAGCATTTACGCTCTCATACACAAATTAATATAAGCCATCGGGAGGCTCTCATAGCTGGAGTGTCATCGCATCCGTGGTATTGCCGAGAGCCACACAGCAAAGCGAGCAGTGCATGTAGTTAGCTCAAGAATAAAATCACATAAAACAAAAATAAAATAAAGCCTGCTGTAGACTACAAGTAAGAGGCAGCATACAGTTTTCTCAGATTCAATCCAATTACTTTATTGTCCCAAGATTTTTTTTTTAATTTCATCTCCTTATAAATGTTTTCTCAGAGTCATTTGGTAGAAGCATATTTATGTTCACTTTCATCCAACACAGGCTGCAAATGTGCCCCTTACTCGACCCAGTCTATTAATTTTGAAATGCCTAAAGCCAAAACTGACAGCGGAAGAAAGTCTTTCTGGGTTGAAGCTTCAGCTGCTGGAACAAGGTACCTGCTTCAGTAAAAAATGCACGGACGCATTACTTCTCTTTCAGGAAACGTTAAGCTTTCCTTAGAAAGGAAAAAAAAAGTTTTAGAATAAAATGAATGAAACTAATTTCCCAATTTTGAGATGTGAGGTCTGCTTTACTTGCCCTCAATTTCTGCGTACACAATTATGCTACCATAAATGGTGACCCTAGGATTCTCGCGCATACTAGAAATTTTGGTAATTTCTCGTCCTAACATATATTTGCTGATAAACCTTCATTTCATTCAGAGATGCAGATATTTCCCTTGGGTACCATTATCCTTACTCTCAAGAACTAAAGATTTGAATGGCTACCATATTTTGTAATTAATATTAATACCTACAAGGTCTAGAAAGACATATTTTTCCTAACTCTAATCCTGATATTTAGCTTCTGATTTTTACTTTCTCCTGTGCCCTGTAGAATACTGCTCCCAGAACCAAATCACTGGCCCTACTACATTTGCTGCAACTCTGATATTCTACATTGCACAGTGGTAAAGAAATAGAGCCTTAACGAAGCTCTTCCAGATGAAGTTTATCCAAAGCAAGGCCAGTCTTATCACCAGGCTCAACAGGTGTTTGTGCACCAGGTGTTATTTGCTTTCTATTTCCCCAAGGTATCGATTCCTCTGTCAGCTTTTCCACCACTGCAGTTTATTGTTTTGGATCTTGAAGATATTTTGGATTTTCAGAGCCCCTATTAGAAGAAATATTCAGGAGCTCTCCACTCTGACATGATACTCTCATAGCAATACTCTTTTATTCCCCCAATTCTAGATACAGTGCTAGATATTGTTCATGACTTAGCTAAGAATAATAGTCAAATACAAAAATCATTGTCCTGAATTTGAAGAAGGATGGAGGAAACTACAGGAGGGGGGAGAAAAGGTCTCTTGAAAAAGGAGTACAAATGTGTTAAAGAATTTCTTTCACTAGTAGCATGAACACAGTGCTTTAGTCTCTATACCTTCTGTTTTGGCTTTGTCAAATCCATATCCTGCACAGGCTCCAGAATTTCAGCACAAGGGCATATCTGATCATCAGACTTCTCTGCTCAGTTCACTAAGCAAGTCCCCTTTGCCTGCAATGCGTTTCCCACAGTGGGTTCTGAGGGGCAGTCAAAGTCCCACGAGATGCTGTTTAACAAAATATTTCAACGGTCCAGAAACTACGGGGAAACCCAAAGCTGTCTCTCTCTCTCTCTCAGAGATTCACAATACACGTTAGCATTTTAAGGACTCTGTCAAATCCTGCTGAAAAAGGACCCTATTTAAATGTGTTTAACAGAGTTTCCCAGGATTTTTTGATTACAGAGCCCTTGTATCAAGCAACAAGCAGAGAGAAGGATTTGGGAGGCTCTGCCCTTCAGGTGAAAGAGCACATGCTTTAGCACGGCCGTCCCAGCCCTGGGCTCGCCACTCATCTCCATCCCTCTCTGCCTTGAACTTTGCCCTTTACCTTTCAGCAACACTGAATTGCATCCTCTGACCACACCAGCAGCCAGGCTCCACTGCCAATGCATTTTTTCCCTGGCATCCCCAACATTCTGTGCCTGCCTCTCCTGTTTAGTGGCTCACCTCACTGGACTTAGGGAGACTCCTTTGGTCTTCCGGAAAAGCTCTGTGTTTGAATCCTGGCTCAGCCATGAAGTCACTGTGTGATCTAAGGCAGGCCACTTGACAGGTCTGTCCCTCCATGACTTAACCTACAAAATGAAGGTCAAAAACAGTACCTACCTCTTAGGGTTTCACAGAGGATTGAATTATTGATAACGTGTGAAGAGCTTAGAGCAGCACTTGGCACACAGTCCTCACTCAGTGAGTGTCAGGGATGCTGTAATCCCCCCTTGCTTGTCTCTGCCACTTGTGCACTGTATCATAACCATCACGTTTTATCATCACTATCTCTTTATGCCTCTCTATTCACCTTCAAAGTATATTCAGCTTGAATATTAAGGCGGTAGAGTATTCATTTTGTCCATCCTTAGTGTCTAGCACATAGTAAGCATTCAATAAAGATTGAATAATGAATTTAATAAAAATTGTTCAAACTTAATGAAATGTATTACACCTGTGACCCAGGTAAACTTAAAATATCTCATGATGCCAGAAAATCTCACCTAGTAGTGCTATGGTCAAAGGTTATCTGTTTATAATTTGCTTATAATAATGCTAATACTGTAGGACATGTTCAGTCCAAGAGCATCTGTTTTAGTGCAAATATGAGGAAGCTGATGGTGTCGTCACAAATTGCTGGAGGAGATAAAAAAATGTATGAGGCAATTTCTCTGGTCTCTTTCATCTTAAAAAGTCTGTGGTCCTATGATTGATGAGCTAGCACAGAACAGATTAGAAAACTGGAGAACATTCAGTGTCATTTTGTAGATGTCCTTCAACTTTATGATAAGACCATAGCAGCAATTATTGCCTTTTATTTATTTGCTCCTGTTAATTGTAAGAAATAATGTTGTAAAAGAAAAAGAGCAAGTAATAAAATACGTGTTTTTAGTCCTTTGTAGTTCTCTGGGGTTCAGATATTTTTTCTGCTTTTAAATAAGTATTGTAGCAAATTATTTTTCAGTTGGTCATTTCTTCATTAGAATTTTTCAGCTTTATGGAGGTATAATTGACAAGATTGTATATATTTAAGGTGTACAGTGTGATGATTTCACATATGTATACTTTGTGAAATGATTACCACGATCAGCCTAATTAACACAGCTATCAACTCACACAGTTAACGTTTTTTTGTGTGTGGTGAGAATACTCTCCTAGCAAATTTCAAGGGTAAAATGCATTGTTATTAATTATAGTCACTATGGTTTTTTTTATTAGATCCCCAAAGCTTATTCTCTGACACCTGTAGGCTTGTACCCTTTGACTACTATTGCCCCATCCTGCCAAAACTCCAGACCCTGGGAATCATCACTCATTCTCTGTTTCTATGAGTTTGACTTTTTTTTTTTTTAGATTCCACTTATAAGTGAGATCATGTAGTATATGTCTTTCCCTGGCTATCTTCACTTAGCATAATGTCCTCTGGTTTCATCCATATTGTTGCAAATGACAGGATTCCCTTCTTTGTTATGGCAGAATAAAATTCCATCTTCTTTATCCGTTCATCCATCAATGAACATTTAGGTAGCTCCCATATCTTGGCTATTGTGATAATAAGACAATGAACATAGGATTGCAGGTATCTCTTTGAGATACTGATTATGTTTCCTTAGATATATATCCCCAGAAGTGGGATTGCTGGATCAAGTGGCAGTTCTATGTTTAATTTTTGAGGAACATTCTGTATGATTTTCCATAATGGTTGTCTGAATTTACCTTCCTACCAACAATGTATAAAGGTTTACGAGGGTTTCTTTTCCTGTGAATCCTTGCCAATACTTATTTTTTTTTACTAAGCTTTATTTCAAATATATTACATGCTATTAGTATATGTAAACATTTTTTAATTGAAATATAGTAGATTTACAATGTTGGGTTAGTTTCAGGTATATAGCATGGTGATTCAGTAACCTCTATCTATGTCTCAGATTTAAAAGGGACTGAAAAAAAGAATATATATATATATATATATATACATATATATATATATATATATATATATATATATATTCAGATTCTTTTCCCTTATAGGTTATTACAAAATAGTGAACATAGTTCCCTGTGCTATACCATAGGTCCTTGTTGGTTATCTATTTTATATATAGTAGTGTGTATATGTTTATCCCAATCTCCCAATTTATCCCTCCCCCCTTCCTATCCCCATTGGTAACCATAAGCTTGTTTTCAATGTCTGTTGGTCTATTTCTGTTTTATAAATAAGTTCACTTGTATCTTTTTTTTCTTTTGTGTTTTAGATTCCACATACAAGTGATATCACATGATATTTATCTTTCTCTGTTTGGCTTACTGCACTTGGTATGAGAATCTCTAGGTCCATCCATGTTGCAGCAAACGGCATTATTTCATTCATTTTTTATAGCTGAGTAGTATTCCATTGTATATATACACATTCCATTTTTTATATATATATATATACACACACACATGTATATATACACACACCACATCTTCTTTATCCACTCATCTGTTAATGGATGCTTAGGTTGTGTCCATGTCTTGGCTATTGTAAATAGTGCTGCAGTGAATATTGGGGTGCATGTATCTTTTCCAATTATGGATTTCTTCGGATTTATGCCCAGGAGTGGGATTGTAGAATCATATGGTAACTCTATTTTTAGTTTTTAAGGAAACTCCATACTGTTTCCCACAGTGGCTATACCAATTTACATTCCCACCAACAGAGTAGGAGGATTCCCTTTTCTCCACATCCTCTCCAACATTCATTATTTGTAGACTTTTTAATAATAGCCATTCTGACTGGAGTGAGGTGATACCTTACTGTACCTTTGATTTGTATTTATCTAATAATCAGGGATGTTGAGAATTTTTTCATGTGCCCATTGCCCATCTATATGTCTTCTTTGGAGAAATGTCTATTTAGATCTTCTGCCCATTTTTTGATTGAGTTGTTTGTTTGTTTTGATATTGAGCTATATGAGCTGTTTGTGTATTTTGAAAATTAATTCCTTGTCAGTCACATCATTTGCAAATATTTTCTTGCATTCTATAGATTTTTTTGTTTTGTTTATGGTTTCCTTTGCACTGCAAGAGCTTTTAAGTTTAACTAGGTCCCATTAGTTTGTTTTTGTTTTTATTCCCATTACTCTAGGAGACAGGTCCAAAAAGATGTTGCTGTGGTTTATGTCAAAGGGTGCTCTGCCTATGTTTTCCTCTAGGAGTTTTATAGTATCCAGTCTTATATTTAAGTCTTTACTCCATTTTAAATTTATTTTTTATATGGTATTAGAGAATGTCCTAATTTCATTCTTTTACATGTAGCTGTCCAGTTTTCCCAGGGCACTTATTGAAAAGACTGTGTTTTCTCCATTGTATATTCTTGTCTTCTTTGTTGTAGATTAATTAAGCATAGGTGCCTGTGTTTATTTCTGGGCTTTCTATCCTTTTCCACTGATCTATATGTCTGCTTTTGTGCCAGTACCATACTGTTTTGATGACTGTAGCTTTGGAGTACACTCTGAAACCAGGGAGCCTGGTTCCTTCAGCTCCATTTTTCTATTTCCAGATTACTTTGGCTATTCAGGGTCTTTTGTGTTTCCATAAAAAATTTAAAATATTTTGTTCTAATTCTGTGAAAAATGCTATTGGTAATTTGATATTGCATTGAATCTGTAGATTGCCTTGGGTAGTATAGTCATTTTAACAATATTTATTCTTCCAATCTGAGGACATGATGTATCTTCTATCTGTTTGTGTCATCTTTACTTTGTTTCATCAGTGTCTTATAATTTTCAGAGTTCAGGTTAATTATTTTGGTTAAAGTTCCATGTGATTTTTCTCTAATGAATAAATAAGTCATAAAGTTTCCAGATTTATTTTCAGCAGCCAGACTTTTTCTAGGTTACTTCACTCATTAATTTGATGGTAATCTATTTAGTCATAATACACAGACATTTTAATCTATGATAAATTATGTCTACCTGGTCTATTTGAAATGGCACCAGTGAAGTCATTTAGCCTTTACCTGAAGCCTGAGAAGCTGTCTTGTGGGCACAATAAGTACTCATTTGTTTGCTCATTGTCTTGATATACACTCAGATAAAAACAGCTTACTTTCATTTGCTCTTTAATTTCTCTTCTTAATATAACCTCCTAACAGGGTGAGCTACAGAGCTCAACATGATATCCTACTATGATCTTATGTTTCACTCACAGAAGTCAGAACTGGAAACTAGGGAGTCTGATGCAATAGGGTGGTGTGATGCTGTGCTGTCAGCTTTCTGTCTGAACATCTGCCTGTCTCCAATGACCTTTAGCATTCCCAAAGTCCCCCTACTCCCCAACGCTTCCCTTCACATTTAGCCTAACTTGCCAGGCTGCCATCTTCCTCCTAACTTGTCTATTCTTTCATTATTAACTAGTTCATGTTAAGCTGCTTCATGTCAGAATACTAGGACTCTGTACCATGCTTTGAAAAAACTTACTTTGGGGAGCAGACAAAATCAACAACCTGTATGGATTCCTCATAAATAGTGTGGTGACCTTGGGCCTCCCCAGCCTTGCTTAACAATCTTATGAAATCATGATGACCTATCCCATCTCATAGTTTCATTTTGAGAGTTAAATGAGACAAACGTAGAACCACTGGCATTGGTGAGCCACTCAGTAATCTTTGGTTCCTTCCTGCCCATTCAGGAAACATTTTTGTTTGTTTGTTTGTTTTCAAAAAAAGAACAAAATGTATCATTAATAGAAGCAAGGTCTGCTTGAAGCCTGAGAAGGACCATGATTTTATGGCTGCATCATGACAGCATCAGTGGGCTCCTGTCTCCCTTCTTCCACTAATTCATCCTGCCATTGGTTTTCCTTTCCTCTGTAAGATAAAGGGTCTTTGAGGATCACTTTAAGCGTACTTACTTTCATGCTTAAAAGTTACAAATACTGTCCTTGGCACCTAAGCAAAATATGTTATCACTGACTTTTAAAAGTCTATGTTTCCCAATTTAGGCGTCACACTCACTGCTCTCTGCAGGTCCTCTGTGTTCTCACCAAACAACACTGCTCACCATTCTCTGCACATGGCTGCAATGTCTGCCTCTGCCCTGCCCAGGCTGTGCCCATAACAGGTGGCACCCTCACTGTTCCACCTCCACCTAAGAAAAACCTGCCTACTCTCAGATCCTACAGGTTCTCAGATGGATGAAGTCTACTTTGATCACAATTTCAATGATTCTTGGTACTTTTGAATTGAAAAGTTCATAAATATCACCTAGGCCATCCCCATTTTATCTTAGGGATGACATAACTGATGGTCAGACCCTAAAAGATTTTAAAACTGTTCCCTTCTCCTAAATCCCAAAACATTTTTAGGACACCCACTAAGTAGACTGAAGACACTTGTGCACATTTCTTAGCTCATGGTATGGACTGAATTGTGTCCCAGCAAATTTCATATATTGAAATCCAAACCCCTAATGTGACTGTATTTGGAGCTGAGGTCTCTAAAGAGATAGTTAAGGTTAAATGAGGTCAATAGGGTGGAGTTCTAATCCAATAGGACTGGTGTTATAAGACGAGGAAGAGACACTAATAGCTTGGACACAGAGGAAAGACCCTGTGAGGGTACAGTGAGAAGGCAGGCTTCTGCAAACCAAGGAGATATTCCTCAGAGAAATTAGCATTGCTGATACCTTACGTGTAGACTTCAATCCTGAAGAACTGTAAAAGAGTAAATTTCTCTTGTCTAAGCCACTCAGTATGGTATTTTGTTATGGTAGCCCTAACAGACTAATAAAGCTTGTCTATGAAATTAAAAGCTTCTTAGTTATGCTCTCTTTGACTCTCCCAGCATTCCAGGGGATGTGATTTAATAAACATTTGTATAATAGTAGAATTTTATCAATGATGACTATTTTAAACACACACACACACACACACACACACAATTTCATGCCACCCAGTAAGTTATATTTTTTATTCTCTCTTTCTTTCAAAGTACTGCTCACTCATAATCATTTTACATGGAAATACATTATCCTTTAATTAGAAATATATACTTTTCAGGGACTTCCCTGGTTGCACAGTGATTAAGAATCTGCCTGCCAATGCAGGGGACAGGGGTTTGATCCCTCGTCTGGGAAGATCTCACATGCCCTGGAGCCACAACTACTGAAGCCCACATGCCTAGAGCCTGTGCGCCACAGCAAGAGAAGCCACAGCAAGGAGGAGCCTGAGCACTGGAACAAAGAGTAACCCCAACTAGCGGCAACTAGAGGAAGCCCGCACACAGCAACGAAGACCCAATATAGCCAATAAATAAATTAATTAATTAAAACAAAGAAATATATACTTTTCAAAATATGAACATCAATATTTCTAGGTGAATTTCATCTCCATATATGCTTTATAAGTAGGTGTAGGTGCCCCACAGAGTGCCATGTTTGTCCAGATAAGGCTTAAATACTATTAGACTATAAATATAATATGGACCTTTTTGAAATCGATCTCATTGTGGAGCTATTTGTTTTATCAAGTCTTATTTCCATGATGAGAAATGTAAAACTGGTACAGTTTCAAACAGGGCAGGTACGCACAATTTGTCAAAGATTAAAATGTGTTTATATTATTGCCAAATGCCTTATCATTGAAGCAGAAGTGATTGAGTGAAGTAATTTAGAAATAGTCTGGCTATTTAAAATAAATCCGAGGACTTTACAGCCTATTGTTTTATTCATCAAAAAAATCACATGTAAAGTTAACAAAAAAATCAAGGTTTTCAAAAGGAAACAAATATCCTCAGTCAAGTCCACCACTCTTTTAGCGATCAACTACCAAAACATAATTCTTATTACATGCGTTGCTCAGATCATAGTTATTTTCTAAAGGAATTGGGTTATAGGGCTTGTGATCACAGTTTTAGGACCTGAAATACCAGGACCAATAGCGTATGTAACATGTATCTTTGGAGTGGAAGATTTCCTGCATCCCTTGCTTGCTGCCCTGATGCTCTTTCATAAATGCATGATCTGTGGCTATTCTGAAGCATACTCAATGATGTGAAGTATTTTGAGGGAAGAATAGAAACATTTTATTTAGTAATTGTCAAAAGGCAAACACCTGTGGGAGGTAAGCAGACATGGTAATGACCAAGTTGGATTAGTATTCCAATGGTAAGAAATACATGTATCCTTGTTATTTCAACAGTCTAAACCAACTCTTTACCAAAGAACTGAAGGTAATATTTTAAAAACAGTTGTGTCTTTTTTATATGCACTGTGCCCTTTCTCAATGTTATAAAATATCCCCATGTTGACTTACTGTACATTGATTTTAATAGGCATTCTCTACAGAGCAACATGAATATCATTGGAAACTGTATAATACAATTTTCTACTGCTGAAATGCTATAGAAAACTGCACATTTTATACTGACATGCACCCCATCAATAATAGAGTTTTTATATCTTATTTGTAGCTATTGATCTCAACAGCATAATAAAAAATTGATTGCAACGAAGTGCACAATTTCTTAAGTATAAATTTCAATGTCAAATTATTTTTATCTTTGCTTCCCAATTATACATGAGACTTATACATTTATATATGTTTGCTTCCACAAAACTCAACCACAATAAATTTGATATGACAAGAATCTACTGAGTCAATAGAAACCAGGTTTCTCTCACTAAAATATGATTCCAAAATTAAATACCCTAGTTTCATACTAGTTTTATTTCTTCATTATAAAGACAGTTAACGTCTTGATATATAGAATCACATTCCTATGCAATTTAACAATTTGAAATGAGGTCTTAAATCTTCTGGGGATCTGAACACACACACACACGCACATATGCAGACACAGAGAAAAACATGTACCCGGAATCCATGTACTCATTTGGGAGCCCACATGACACCATAAATGAGGTGCTTGCTCTCTGTTATCTCTTGAGACCTTATTATTTTAGAGGAAACATTCTGCTAGGAAAATCTACAGGTATAAGTTCTGACAAAATGTAAGAGGGGCAACGTTGCTGCTCCTCAGCAATGATCCCCAAGTCCACTATCACAGACATAGAATGAATTAACTCGAAATCCACAAATCTAAACAAAATCAACACACTTTCTACCCACAATGAATAACACCCGTTTTATCCTCCAGGAAGCAAAGGGCCCAGAAAATGAGAAAAACTCATTTCTTATATTAATTTGTCCCTTTTATACTTTTTTAAGTTGAAACCATTGATTAAAAAGTTTTCAAACAAATATCGTATGCTAACGCATATATATGGAATCTAAAAAAATGGTACTGATGAACCTAGTGGCAGGGCAAGAATAAAGACACAGATGTAGAGAACAGACTTGAGGATACAGGGTGGGGGTGGTGGAAGGGGAGGCTGAGACAAAGTGAGAGAGTAGCACTGACATATATACACTACCAATTGTACAATAGATGGCTACTGGGAAGCCGCTGCATAGCACAGGGAGATCAGCTCCATGCTTTGCATGACCTAGAGGGGTGGGATAGGGAGGGTGGGAGGGAGGCTCCAGAGGGAGGGGATATGGGGATATATGTATAAATACAGCTGACTCACTTTGTGGTACAGCAGAAACTGGCAAAACAGTGTAAAACAATTATACTCCAATAAAGATCTGGAAAAAAAAAGTTTTCAGAGTTTGTCTCTGAGATTTGTCAATTTAAAAACATATTACTTAATGAGATTCATTCATACAAAAGAAAGCACAAAACGTATGTATTCTTCTGACAAACACTTTTTTAGTACTTATGTCTAATCGTATGGTGACGTGTTCCGCACAGATGGTAACCAGCCTCATTCACACTCGCTGACAACTCAGTTTGTGAAATAATTTTGCCCTTTCACCCTTTTCCAAAGAGTTTACAATCACCTTGAATCAATGATGGCTATTTGTCAAGGGGTTTGGAGGGCTCTAATATTTTTAACAGATTTATTGAGATCTAATTCACATATAAAATACACTTATTTATATTGTACAAATCCATGGTTTTTAGTATAGTCACAAGATTGTGTACCTATCACCATAATCTAATTTTAGAACATTTTCATCATCCTTAAAACAAATTCCAGGTCCATATCCAGTCCCCCTTCTTCCCTCTGAACCATTAAACTACTTTCTGTCTCTGTGGATTTGCCTGTTCCAGACTTTCACTTATATGGAATTATGCAATGCATGACCCTTTGTGTCTGGGTTCTTTCATTAGCATAATATTTTTAAGGTTCATGTATGTTATAGCATGTATCAATATTGCATTCTTTTCTATGGGAGACTCTTACTCCTTTGTATGCCTGTACTACATGTTGCTTATCCACTTACCAGCTGATGAACATTTGGGCTGTTTCTCCATTTTGGCTGTTAGGAATAATGCTGCTATGAGCATTAATATCAGTATTTATGAGGACATAATGTCCACTTTTCTTGGGTATTTATACAGGAATTGCTGGGTCACATGTTCACTGTATATTTAACTTCGGGAGGAACTACAAACTGTTATCCAAGTTTCTGCGCTATTTTACATCCTCACCAGCAAAGTAGGAGTGTGCTAATTCTCCACACTCCTGACAACGGCTGTTATTGTCTTCATGTTGTGATGGTAGCCATGCTAGTCCATGTGAAGTTGAATATTGTGATTTTGATTTGCATTTCCCTAATAATGAGTGATGGTGACCATCTTTTCATGGGCTGTTGGTGGCCATTTGTGTGTCTTCTTTGGAAAAATGTTTATTCAAATCCTTTTCCATTATTAAATGGGGTTATGTGTCCTTTTATGATTGAGTTGTAAGAGTTCTTCATGTATTCTGGATACAAGTTTCTTCTTATCAGATATATGATTTTCAAATATTTTCTCACACTCTATTGCTTTTTTATTTTAATTTCAGCCAAATTTTCAAACGTCTACAATGGAAAGTAGTACCAATGACTGTAGCAAACAAATATGGCGAGCTCATACCAAATAGAGATAGATCCTCCCTCTATGGGGCAGAGGTGGCTGCAGGGGGATTTCACGTGATGTAACATGGAAGTACAGCCTGTACTGCTACAAGCTGAATTCCTGTTGTATTCACCCCATTTTCAATTTACTTAGCAAAAGCTTCAGAAAACTGTCAAGTGTCAAAGTCGGTCGCATGTCGACAAAAATCTGTGAAAGGGTGTAAGTAAATGAATAGTAGAGAAAAATGTGCAGTATTAAAAACAAGGATCTTTAGAGGGAGGCTGAAGTGCTATAGCAACTGAGTATGAGAAAAGTAGCAGATTTGACTGAGGGGAAGTTATAATTGTAACACTTCGTTATTGACAGATGGGGGTCCAGAAGGGAGCTTGGAGTCAAAACAGAGTACCAAACACAGGAATAACTCTTGAAAGAGTGGATGGGATCAAATGTATGTTTATAAAAAGATAATTATTTTAGAAGGGGATCTAAAACAAGGTTCCTCCACTGAGAAGGGTTCAAAGCAACACTTATTTTCATTCTCTTAATTTTTCTGTTACTGACATTGATGGTCCAGTTGAGAGCAGCCGCATTTTACTGCTTGGTGGTGCACTGCTCTCTGCAAAAATGACTATTCCACTGTGGAAGAGGGAAACCAACCAAGACCTCAGGACATGTAGCTTTGGAGTTGTAATCTCATCACTCACTCATTCATTCATTTCCTATGTGCTTTTTAAATAAACTTATGTTTCTGTAACTTTGCTGAATGCTGGAAATAAAATACTAACAAAGTCAAAAACTGTACCTTATAGCAGTTTATAGTTTAGTGAGGGAGAGGACATATACAAACATAATTTCGTGTAGCAGAATGTCATCTCCCGAATGCACAACCCGGATCTTTTCCGGAGTCCAGAGAAGCGAGACCTCAGGAAGTCATGAGTCAGTCTGATTTTTTGAAGGAAGTATTTGAGGAACTCTGGGAAGGAGAAAAGAAGAATGTCTCCCTTGCAGGTACAATGCACATGTCTCCCCATGACGGCTCTCCTGATTCTTCTTGCAAATAAACAAAGCTTGTGTACTCAGAGACTTGGTGAGGTAGCATGCACACATGTTGAGGAGAGGGGTGGGGAGGAAAATCCCTTAACCGTATTATTATGGCTCCTTCATTTTCCATGGCATCAAGGAAAGAGCTCAGACCCTGAAGCCAAATTGCTTTGGTTTCAATCTTGACTACACCATTTAGTACATGTATGACTTTCAGCAGTTACTAAATTTCTCTGTGCCTTAACATTCTTATTTGTTAAAAGGGGTAAAAATATTACCTAGATTATAACGCTATCGTGTGTGTTGAATGTGAATACACATGTCCAGTTTAGAGGCCAATAATACCTGGATTACAAAAAGCACTCAAAAGATTTTATGTCTAATCAGATTGAGGAACTTGACAGTTTTTCCAAGAACAGCCAAACTGGCTTCTATGATGAAACGTGTGTGTGTATTTTGGGGGGTGGGCTGGGGTAGGGAGACAAGATGGGGGCCAGGAGACTCTCTCTTTATGGACTTTTACTGCATAGCTGGTGAGGAAGAACATTCACCACCAGTAACCTTAGGAAGAGGGCATCTGTGTTGCCTGGAGGGATTGCCAAGTGACATTTGTAGAGGAACTGTTTTCCTTCTTTCATGTCACGAAAATGTCTTGACAGCCTATTCTGTGTCTCATTACTGTGTTTTACTTCTTCATGAAACTTATGCTTATCTGGAATGAACTTACTGGTTTCGCTGTGTATTGTCTGCCTTCCCACAAGAGGATATAAATGCTGTGAGTGCAGCATTGCAGGGTTCCAGCCTCAGGCCCTATCCCCATGCCTTGCACATCATAGGTGGGCGACCAATATTTTCTGAATGAATGAATTCCCAATAATGTGCTGGTGTTAGCATCCTTGACATCATCTCACCTTCTGGGAGGGAAGAGAATATGGGAACATGGACCCCCAGCTCAAGATTCGATTAGGAAAACCCAGCATGTTCCTACCCTCTCAGCAGAGACAAGCTGTGTCAGTTGCCCAAGAGTTTAATCCTCTATTCACTGAACACGATATTTCTGTTTTGTTTTGTTTTTCTCGGATAGGCTTATGTAACATCTGGGCCCATATAGAGAAAAGCTATGTTATACTAGGAAAATGTATAGCTCAGATGTTTGAATTCTATGTGTTTCTGTTTGAATATGCTTCTCCTTCTGTGGGGGTGATAGGCTTAGAGCTAACGGCACATACTAGAAAATTAACTTCACTACCGGATGACTCAGCTCATGTTGGCATTCCAGTATCCGAGTGTTTTCCTTAGCTTCTCTTTCGAAAAAGAAAAGAACAAAAATGTCAAAGCAAGGTGCTTCTAGTAAGATTCCTTCCAGTCTAGATTGTTCATGTTGAAAATGGTTAGGAATTGGCTTTTCTTCTATTTTTAAAAGCATTTTTAATTTCTAGATCACTCAAAACAAGAAAATACTGAAATATTTTATATTGAAGTTGAATGTAAATTTGGTTTGATACTTCACATAAGTGGAATCGTACAATTATATGTCTTTCCATGACTGGCTTATTTCACCCAGCATAACGTCCTCAAGGTTCATCTGTGTTGTTGAATAGGGCAGGATTTCCCTCTTTTCTAAGACTGGGTAATATTTCTTTCTATGTATATGCCACATTTTCTTTTTTTCTTTTAAAATTTTTATTGGAGTATAGTTGCCTTACAATGTTGTGTTGGTTTCTGCTGTACAGCAAAGTGATTCTTTACCCACTCGTCTGTCATTGGGCACTAAGTTTGTTTCCATACCTTGGCTATTGTAAATGATACAGTGATGCCTTCTAACGTGGAGGCAGAGAGCAGAATTGTGGTTGCAGTGGCTGCTGAGCAGGGAGAAATGGAAAGAGGTAGTTCATTTTTTTGTTTTTGTTTTTGCCACACCATGTGGCATGCAGAATTTTAGTCCCCTGACCAGGGGTCAAACCTGTGGCCCCTGCAGTGAAAGCACAGAGTCCTAACCACTGGACCACCAGGGAAGTTCGGAGATGTAGTTCAATAGATAGCAAGTTTCCCTTATGCGAGATAAGTAAGTTCCAGAGCACTGCCTTAAACCTCATGCCTGTAGTTAACAATACTACATCGTATGCTTAAAAAAAATTGTTGGAGGTAGATCTTATGTTGTGTTCTTACCACAATAAAAAAATTAAGCAAAAATAAAATTTGATGTTTAGATTACTTTGAACATTTTAGCTGGTTTCTCTCTTTGATCAAGTTCTCACTTTTTTTTTTATGATTAGTAATTGCTCAAGAGAAAAAAAAGAGGAAACTAAGTGCCAAGCATTGTCCTAACTACTTCCAATGTACTTTTTACAATCGTGGGAGGCAGATGATATTGTTATTCACATTTTATAGATAAAGAAACTAAGGCCAAAGATTAAATAAACTGCCCAAGATCATACAGCTAGTACAGTGGTATAGCTGGAATTTAAACTTGGGTTGTCTCACAGTACAACGGGTGTTCCTCAGCACCACACAGTAAGTTTTTGTTTTTGTTTTATTTTTTTATCTTACACCATTTACTGACTTAAAGGATTTTTTTTCTTCTAATTGTTGGCTTCCATTCTCTATTATGTTTTATGTTTTCAACTATGTCTGGCTATTTAAAAGTAGGCAGAATGTTGTGGAACTTGAAAATTAGGCTACCTGGCAACAGCTTGGGTTAGAGTATCTGTCCAAACTGTCCTTGCCCTTTTATCCCAATCCCCTTGGGCCTTCCCAGCTTCGCAGAAGTTCTTCCTGTTTCCAGCCTTTTCATCCTAGCAGCCTCCTCACCTTCTCTTAAGGTATCGCAAGAAGCCCTGGCTCCATTCAACCTGAACTCCAAATCCCTGCAACAGCCGGGCCAGGGCTATTCCTCCCACTCCTGCCACCCAGACTGTTGAGTGACACATCACTATAAATCATAATAGGACTTTCTTTCCTAAATTTCCAAAGTTTCAATCAAAACATATGACAATATCCAACTTTGTGCTTTGTGAAATTTCAGTGGTTCTGTCAGAATCCTAGATGTCTGGTAGACTGACTTTTAACTCAGGAACTTCCTCTGGAGAGTATTTCAAGCACTTTTGAACCTTTTTTCCCTTCTCCTTGACTTCTTTTCCCTGACAAGTCTCTGTCCTAGATTTCATCAAATGAGCACACTATGATAAGCTTTCTCATGATATAAATGAAAAGGAGCTGTATATCTGAATCAAATTTTTTTGTAATTTGGGGGACATTTCTACTCTGCTAAAATAGGGTCTTCTTTTTGTAAGCCCCCTTCTCAGAACTGTACAGCTGATGGGAATTGTTCTGCTTTTTCATCATGATAAAAACATTTCTAACCACTCTATTTTACTATTTTTACTGTCACTTGGTATGTTCGCTCTCTCTCTTTTGGGTAGCTTCCTTCAGCAATCTTCTTTATATAAATCGTACATCATGGGCAAAAATGAAGCTCTTCTGAATACTTCTTGCTAAACATGATCTTCTAATATAGGAAAGTTTCTACCTTCAAAATGAGCATGGAACCTTCCTTGATAAAATTGGTATCACCACAAAATTGGAGGGCAATGTACCACTATTGTAATGACAACTGTGACATCTTTTCAAGCTAGCATTACTGCAGGTGTGTCCAGTCCTGTAGATCAGTGCATCTTTAGACCCTATTGGTGTAATGGTTAGCAGAGACCCTCTGCCATTCTTTATAAAGATTGGGAAGAGTGACTTGGAGCAATTCTTGAAGACTACGGAATACTTTCATTTACAAATTGTTTTCTAAGGAACACAAGTTCTAAGGGATGCTAGTTTGGGAAAAAAAGGGGGAGTTATTTCAAATTAAATATGGACAACTCTGAGTGTACGTTCAATAAACTCTTTTAGTCCAATGACTTCTGTGAGCGTCCAGTGTGCTAATGTGCTCTGTAAACCTCCAAGGAGTAGACATGGTGATGGAAAACATCACCTTTTCCAAGCTAGTTTAACTGCAAACGATTAATTCTAAGAGGCATTTTGTGGACCAGTGTTCCCTATAAGACAATTTGGGGAACAATTTTTTCCATTGGCTCAGGCACAGAAAAAGTAAAAAAGCTCTTTACCCAGAGTATTTCATTTTGGCCATTCAAAAAATGACTTTTTCTAAGTTTTCATGCCAGCAACTCTCACCAAAAGGCATTACTGCAAGCAGACTCATGATACTTGCTGTGCAATTTCTTACGAGAATTTTGTCACCTCTGTCTACTACTGCAGAACACTTACAGTGAATTATGGTGGCCCATGAAGGAACAGTTCATTGGGTTACATCACCGGGAAAAGCAATGCACTTTGGCAACTTCATTTTTTCCCCTAAAGATGCCAAAATATTTACCAATTCTATTTTCTTTTGTGGTGGCTGCTTATAAGTTCAGATATATATATTGACCCCTTTCCAGTAGCCTTTTAGAACCTCAAGCAATAATGTTTCTAGCATATTTGGCACACTGCAGTGGATGGTGTTTTTTAATACCCCTTGCTCCATTAAAAAATTCAGTAAAAATAAGCATATTTTATTATTTTCTTGATATTTTCTTTAGCTTTACAACAAAATATTAGTTTAAAAATAAGAGCATTGAAATTTAAAGATATTCATCGTCTGTAATTGTGTACAAACTACAATTTGCACTTCCAAGCAAAAATATTACACCTTGCAATTCTCACTCTGTTTCACTGTTTTACATTTTAAACACAAATAAAAACTCAAAGAGAAATTTAGAATTGAATTAATCTGATTTCTGTCTTAGTATTTTACTATTATATTTTTGTTTGTTTAAAACCTACTGTTAAATACAGGGAAATGTGGAACCAAATGCATTAGAGACAAGATCTGTGCCTAAAATGAACTTTATTAACTCCAACCATCACTTACTTATTCTCAAAATGAGTGTAATGAATATGTACAACTCCTTCCCCTTGGTAGAATTAGGGCTGTTAACTAGGAGTTCTCCAAGTTGATGGCCACGTGCAGGACCATATTCATTCAAGATAAGAAATAAAAATATGCAAATTTGAAGCTGACATATGTTATTCAAACTTAAAGGTAACTGTAGCAATTGTTAGAACTTAGATCAACAAATGACTTTTGATCTGTTTTGTTATTGGTTTTAAACTCTCCATAGAAAATGCATCTTCTGTTGTTTGCATCTTGGCTGAGGCATTAACATCACTGCACTCTCTAGTCTCCCCCCACTCCTGCTTGGTACTCCACTGACCATATATATGATATGTACTAGGGCTTCCCTGGTGGTGCAGTGGTTAAGAACCCACCTGCCAATGCATGGGACACGGGTTTGAGCCCTGGTCAGGGAAGATCCCACATGCCGCAGAGCAACTAAGCCAGTGTGCCACAACCACTGAGCATGCGCTTTAGAGCCTGCAAGCCACAACTATTGAGCCCATGTGCCACATCTACTGAAGCCTGAGCTCCTAAAGCCCGTGCTCTGCAATAAGAGGAGCCACTGCAATGAGAAGACTGCGCATCGCAGTGAAGGGTAGTCCCTGCTCACTGCAACTACAGAAAGCCCACGTGTAGCAATGAAGACCCTATGCAGCCAATAAATAAAAAATGAAATAAATAATTTAATTAAAAGAAACTTTATATTATATGTACTAAATTTATCCAAGTTCTACAGAAATTTTAGAGTCATGTTTTTCTTTGTCCCAACTTGGTTACTTACATCGTGGTAATTATAAAAAATGACTTATAATCATTTTGTTAAGTGTTATGGACTGAACTGTGTTCCTCCCCACCCCCCTCCAAACAGTATGTTGAAATTCTAAGCCTTAAGCCCTCAACATACAACCTTATTTAGAGACAGGGTCTTTACAGAGGTAGTTGAGTTGGAGTGAGAACATTATGAGGTGCCCTACTTCAATGGGACTGATGTCCTTCTACAGGAGGGAAATTAGGACACAGTTACAGATATGCAAAGATGGAAGACAACATGTAGAGACAGAGAGAGGGGATATCCATCCACAATCTGAAAAAGGAGGCCTGGAAAAGACCCTTCCCCCACAATCCTCAGAAGGCATCAACAGTGCTGACATGGTGATTTTGGACATCCAGCCTCTAGAAATGCAAGAATAAATTTCTGTTTTTTAAACCACCCAGTGCTTTACTATGGCAGCTCTACCAAACTAGTACACTAACTGTGACTGTGAACCTAAAAATAAAGAAGCTGATCACGTTATTAACACAGATGTTTTATTTCCAACCTTAGAGTACCTCTCTTTGTGGTCCTGTGTTTATTCTGACAGGTCCTGATCTCCTTTCACCAAGGTGGCCCTTACACACAGCCATTGGGTGAGCATCTGAGTCCAACCTCATCCCTCTGACTCTTAGCACATGATCTGACCACAAATATGTTAAAACAAGCAAACCAGAAAAGGGGCTATTTGGGCAGATTAATATCACCCCCAAACCTAAATCTGCCCATATTTGTTGCTTCTCTTTTAAGAGGAGAGGTTGTCTTTTGCTTATTGAAAACCAAATCCTCTAGAACCTCTACCCTAGAACTTATCTCCTTCATGAGTCCTTCTGTATTACAGTTTATTATCACTTCACTCTTCTAGGTTTTTTGTTTCATTTTGTTTGTTTTTATTTTTGTTTTCTTGGCCATGCTGCATGGCTTTCAGGGTCCCCCTGACCAGGGATTGAACCCAGGCCCTCAGCAATGAAAGCCTAGGGCCCTAATCACTGGACTGCCAGGGAATTTCCACTTTTCTGTTTCTAAAACATCTCAATGCCTCTCTCACTGTCCTTTCCTTCAATATATAGGAATCCTCTAGTATTTTCCATAATTAAACAAAACAAAACAAAGGATACAATTTTTCTCATTGCAGAGGAGTTGGGATCCAGCCCGCTCTCACTGTACACAACGCCAAACACTCCACAAAATATACGTGTGAATATCCTGCAGGCTCTAACAGCAATGAATGGAGAGCTCTGATCCCCAAGGAAAGGAAAGCAAACAAGGTGAGTTGCAAAGTCCCCTGACTTTCTTCCCAGCATTATATAAATATATCTATATATTTATAGATTAGCAGTCTTACTGGGTGGACAAAACAAAGGGTGGAGTACTCAGACAATGATTTCACCCATAAGAAGAAAAGTAGTAAGTATTGATTGTACTAAAAATGGATCAATCTCGAGTGTATAATATTGAAAGAAATAGCACACAGGAAAACTCACATACTTCATGGTTCCATTTGTGTAAAGATTGAGAACAGGTAAAAGTACTCCATGATAATAGAAACTGATATAATATCTCTTAGGCATATTAATTTGAAAAGGGTATGGTCCCAACTAGCGTGGTGGGAAAAACTCTATTTTTATATGTTGTGGTTATATGGGTATAAATAAATGCAAACATGCAATTATATTGTACACATAAACCTCCATAAAGCCAGATAATAGAAAAACTGAAGAAACAACAAAAAGAATAGAAAAATTACCCTTATCCTTGATTCCCACTTTATCCATATGTCTCTTGAGTTCACAAAGTTCTTTAAAGAACAATACTTATTTTCAGTTGTCAATTACAGATTTCTCCAACCTAGCAATGTCTATTTTCATCACTTCACTTAAACTGTTCTTACTAAACTCCCCCGTTGATTGCCAAGGGTAATGAATTGCTTCCGCTTCTTTCCTGACTTTGTTAATGATGACTTCATTCCTATTGAAACTGGCTTTTCCTTTGGTTTTCATGGAACCACTTTCTTGGGATTCTTTGGCAATCCTGGCATCCTTTCCTCCTCCAAACTTCACTGAGGTCTCTGAGGTCTTTTGCTCATTTCTTAATCCAGTGATTCTCAGCAACGGTGCACATTGAAATCACCTGGGGACACTTGACCACATAATGATGTTGATTCCTGGACTCATAGAAAAAAGCGGTCTGTTTATTTAGACCTTGAGAACAACAAAGGGGAAGAGTCAGAAATGATACTACTGCCCTCTCTGTTCTCTCAAAAGGCAGAGGATTTAAGGATGTGGGCATTCTTCCCTGGGATGATGTGACTGGCAATGGAGGTGATGTAACCTGACACCTGTTTGAGTATCACTTAGAGATCCTGGGTCCCATTTTTGTAGATGAATCGGTTCAAAAAGTCAGCATCTGAGGAAACTCATTTATGTTGCTCTTTGCTCTCACCTTTTCAATCTGAAACAATCACATTTGTCTGATTTTTACGCTTCTACAGAAGTCTGGGTTTATCTTATCGGTTTGCCTTCTCCCAACACCAACTCAGAGACTTGGAGGCAAGTTGAGTTAGTCTAATACTCAATACATTTCTCTGGTCAGACAGTGTGGACTAGAAAAAAAGGGATTTCTAATGCAGAGTGGATTAAAAAAATTAATAAGACAAAAACTACCCTAACAGAGAGATGTTCTCTTCTCTTTCTAAAACTATGAAATACCATGTGTGTGTTCCACAAATACACACACACACATATGGATCTATGTGTTTTGTACACACACACTTATATACAGGTACAAAATCTCCCTGTTTCCCTTTCATTTTGACTGAAGTAATTAAGAAGCAAACTTTAAAGCATTTAATATACATACAGGATAGAATTCAAGCTACTAAATTCCTTATTGTTCTGTCCCAAATTATCATTATGTGCCAGTCATCAATTTCTTTTCTCTTGGCCAAGTTCATTCTGTTTGCCTGCTGTGTGAAAATGGGTCTGGGCCCTTCAGAGGCTTTTCCTTTGCCAGCTGGTACAGTGTTAGGCTTTATCAGTAGAGGTCACTGAAGCAACATTGCAGAAGAAAAGGGTCCTGCATCCTGGTTCTAATGTGCTTACCTGCATGGCTCTTGCAGTGCACAGAGCGCCCCCAGAGCCTGCTTCCTACAGCACCTAGAGTTTCTTCAGGGTCCAGCTCTCACAGCCTCGAGGGCTTCCCCAAGGCCAGGCTCCTACAGGGCACAGCAGTGAGAAGCACCCAGGGGCCAGCAGTTTCTCTGCTCTCAACTTCGGGTGGTTTTGTAGCAGAGTGCCTCTGGCCAGACACCTCTTTGTGGACAGCTTTCCTTGGCACGCTAGTTTGCGGATTTCCCACAAGTTCCAGAAGGCACATTGCTGGTAAGTTCTGCCAGCATGAGGCCGCAGCAATTTCTCCACCTGAGTGAGCCACTATCATAACCGTTCAAACCAGGGCTGGATCTCAGCCCTAGAAGTGGGCTTCTTCCTTGTGTATTCTGTCTAAGCTCCAGGGGTAGTGGCTACTCTGCGTGTTGGCTATTCCTATATTCTTTGGGCTCCTTTTACTTCTTTCCAGCCAATCCCTTGTTACCGCTTTTTTTGTTTTTGTTTTTGTTTTTGTTTTTTGCCATGTGGCTTGTGGGATCTTTGTTCCCTGACCAGGGATCAAATCCAGGCTCTCAGCAGTGAGAGTGCCAAGTCCTAACCACTGAACCACCAGGGAATTCCCAACCCCTTGTTACTTTAATTTAGGGGTTAGTCAACACTTATTTAAAGGTCATAGAGGGCAAATAGTTTACACTTTATGGGCCTTAAGGTTTCTGTTACAGCCATTCAGCTCTATCACAGTAGCACAGAAGCAGCTACAGACAACATGGAAATGAATGGGAGTGGCTGTGTACCATGAAAAGTAGGTACAAAAGCTGCCTTCCAGACTCTAGGTCTTAGCCTGTTACAATTACCTGTTATGGTGAAAATGCTTTGTATTCAACTTCTATTCATAGTACTGCATTGTTTCTCTCTCTTCTTTGGACCCAGATTCACACACATCACTTTCCCTACCCACCTGGGCTCCCATCACATGGTGAATGCTCTGAAGATCCCCTGTGCTCTCCGCTGCCTCAAATCTCTTATCTTTCCGGGGGACTCATCTTTCAGGTTTTTTTATACATTTATTTATTTTTTTGGCCGCGCCATGGGGCATGTGAGATCTTAGCTCCCTGACCAGGGATTGAACCCGTGCTCCACGCAGTGGAAGTGCGGAGTCCTAACTGCTGGACTACCAGGGAATTCCCTCATCTTTCAAGTTTTAATACTTAAGTATCACGTTGGGCTTTTTCTTCACAGGAAATCAAGGTGTTTTTTTATTTTTTTCCTTTCAAATGTCTCCATTTCTTGTGAAAACCTGGCTTGTGCAGATGCTTTGCCCAGAAAGCACTTCCTCCATGTTCATTGTGGCAAAATATTTTTCATCCCTGAAGAAGTCATTCAAAATTCATCTCTGAATTTTTTTTTTTTTGAGGTGTCTATGCCTTCATGGGACATAAAACTGTAGGGCTTGGGGAGCAGGAAGGACCTTAGAGATTGTCTCATTTGACTCCTTATTTTCAGTGGTGAGGAATTTAAGGCATACAGAAAGCAAACGCTTCACAAGGCCCTTTGAGGTCAGGAAGTTTGTGCCAAAAAAAGGCAGCCTCTTGATCCACTGACTCCCTTGGATTCTCAGAGCCTATTGACTCCAACTTTAGAACCCATTTTAGTAATAAGTAACTTGGTAGCCAAAGCCAGAGCAGATTGGAAGCTATGAATTAGAATCTGGAGAAGGGCAGCGTCTACACAGAGATGTGTGTTGAAGGCTGAACACGAACAAATGAGTAAATGAATGAACAACAGGCTGATTTCTGCCTTCCACCTGGTTTCCCTCCTTCGGCTCCAACTCTTGCTCTCAGATTAATCATCATTTTTTTCATTTTATTGCATTTATTTTTATTGAGCTGTAACTGACATATAACATTATATTAGTTTCAGGTGTACAGCATAGTGATTTGATTTGTGTACACATTACAAAACCGTCACCATAATAAGGCTAGTTAACACCCATCCCCACCAATAGTCACAATTTTTTCTTGTGTTGAGAAACTTTAAGATCTGCTATTTTAGTGACTTTCAAATATATAGCACAGTATTGTTAACCATGCTTTATATTACACCCGCAGGATGTATTTATTTTACAACAGGAAGCTTGTGCCTTTTTTATTTTGTATTCTTTCATGTGATGGTCAGTCAGGTGTGGCCATAAGAGGACACACAGGAAACATTCAGGAACACAATGCTTCTTCTGCTCCTGGAGTCATGGTGCATCACACGAGGCCCCGTGGAGAAACACCAGGGTGGCCAGGAGGCAGGAGACAGGAGTGAGGGGAGAGCGTGGGCCACGACCTTTATTGGAGTTTCTGCAAGAAGGAAAAGGCAATGCAGGGCTGGGTAAACAGTTTAGAATTGGCTGGTTTGAATAATTTCCATGGGCTCTAGGATCCCAGGTTTCCTGGTACTTGGCCACGGGATGATTAAGACAAAGAAATGCTGCTTCCGGAGCTGTGTGGATCAGAACAGAAGAGGTCTGGCTCTGGACTAGTCTGCACATCAAAGACATTCTCCAGGGCTTCCCTGGTAGTGCAGTGGTTAAGGATCCGCCTGCCAATGCAGGGGACACGAGTTCGATCCCTGGGCCGGGAAGATCCCACATGCCACGGAGCAACTAAGCCCGGGTGCCACAACTACTGAGCCTGCACTCTAGAGCCCGCGACCCACAGCTGTTGAGCCCACGTGCTGCAGCTACTGAAGCCCATGAGCCTAGAGCCCATGCATCACAACAAGAGAAACCACAGCAATGAGAAGCCCGCGCACTACAACAAAGAGTAACCCCCGCTTGCCACAACTAGTAAAAGCCTGGGCGCAGCAACGAAGACCCAATGCAGCCAAAAATAAATAAATAAAGTAAACAAACAAATAATAAAATAAATCTTTGAAAAAGAAAGACATTCTCCAGGCTGAGCTCTTGCTGTCTCTAGGAACTGGCCACCCGTGGGAGGCAGTCTCTCCTTGTCTAGAAACGTTTTTTGTAAGCTGTGAAAGCATCATAATGTGCAAAAATACACACACACACACACACACACACACACACACTACAGTATCCTCTATCAACATGACACTCTGGCCTTGGTAACCCTTCTTAGTTGGAGCAAGAGCAGTAGAAAATATCTCATTGATTTATCACTTTTGCAAAAATCTTTTGTGCAACTGATTGAGCACACTGTCCTATTATGTCACCCACATCTCCCCTGACCCCCCACTGTACATAAGCCTCTTTTACCTATCTTTGTACAGTGTGATTTGAAATCTCAGAGACTGGACTCTGTTTTCTCCTCTTCCCTATCACGAATCCCAACTCAGCACCTGGTGTTTGCTCTGCAATTAATGGCTCCTTGCCCTTGTAGTAGTAAGACCTTTGTGGACGGTAAAAAGATAAGCTGAACCCAGCACAGCAAAGGGGGTGCAGGGAGGTGTGTTCCCCTCCCCTCTGGGTCCTTCCCCCTTCCTGTATCCCGGTTCTTCCACACATCCTCACAGTCAGGGCAAGAGCACAGAGGCAGGCAAAAGATGGTCCATGTGATGTTTCAGGATCTTCCCACAGACACCCATTTACTGGTGGAGTGGCTTTGGGGTAGGAAGACCAGAGTTCCAGAGGATGCTACCCATAAAATACAAATAAGAGGGAGGTTGAGGGAAAAGATACTTAGAGAAAGTATCTTCCAAGGAGGTGAGCATAGTTCCAAATGGAGCCTGAAAGAAAGCTCTCTGACCAAGACAGTTTTTTTTTAAATTTTGTATCAATTTTTTTTTGAAAATATATACACTGCTCTTTTTTTTGTGAATGCTTAGTTTACCAGAGAAGATTCATAATCTATGTCGCTTGCTTTTTGTATATAGATGGATGCATATCTGGACTGCTTTTCTGAATGTTTTTCATTTGTGTCCACTCTTCTTGAACACACTTACCCATTTCTGCTAGTTAAACGATCTGTTGTATCTGTTACCTACGCACATTTTTCTTGACAGCATAACGCTATCTTCCTCTGAATATGTTTATCCTCCTTTAAATCTTTGCCTTGACCTTCACTCTTCTTACATAGTCTTTTCCTTTCTTTTCTTGTCGCTTTTAAGCAATTTCACAAATTCGGATGTAATAACACAGTCACCTATGAATAGACTGATTCTATGTCACAGGACTAATATCCGCGACTCTCCAGTGTTTGATCTTGAATAACCCCTCCACCTTTGTGTGACTCAAGTATCTGATTTGCAAAATTATTGTAATAATGTCCAATTTTCCATATTTCATAGAAAATCAGAGAGGATAAAAGGATAGTATACATGCACCTATTTTAGATATAAGCAATGCACTGGTAAATAGGCAACACATATGGTGTTACCATTATACTACATTATTCAGACGTTGTATTCTAACCTCTATACTGTCATTGATGTCCTCAAATTATATTGTTCTTGTTGTCATATGTAAAACTTTCATTTATTTACTCTATGCACTTTTAGTAGATTGCTGACTATGATTCAACCATTATTGGGGGGAACTGTGGATTAAGTTAAGTGAAATATGACTTGGTTCTCTTTACTGTGGAGAACCTACATATTATTTTTTAAGACAAGTATACAAAGCAGAATGTATTAGCTGGGAAAGGCTAGCATCTGCTGCAGTAACGAATAACCCCCACACCTCAGTAGCTTAACCCAATGTGGTAATTATTCTACAAAGATGACCAATACCCATTCCTCCCCTCCCTGTATTTCCAGGATGAACTTCCTATCAAAGTGTGGAAGCTTTTTTCCTCTCCTTGAATCTGGGTGGTTCATGTGACTTGCTTTGACCAACAGCATGTGCTAATCTCTGACCCAGTTCTTAAGAGGCCTGGCAGCCTCTGCTTTTGCTCTCCTGGAACAGAGCACCACACTGTAAGGAAGCCCACATTATTCTGTTCAAGACAGTCCCGAGAGAGAAAAAGTTGGCGGCGAAGTAGAGGGACGTGGAATGCATCCCTCTCCACAGATGCATTGGGAATGCACCAAAGGATAAATAATTTCCACAGAGAACCATCTGAACACCAGCAGACGACCTCGGACACCAGAAAGGACCGCAAGGATCCCGACATAACCGGTAGGGAGGCATCTACGACGGCTCAAAGAGGGTGAAGGGGCGGAGCTGTGGCAGACGGGAGGGAGAAACATATGGAGGGTCCGCACCGCAGCTCAGCGTTCCTGGACTGAGACATCGATTCACAGCTGAACAGAGGGCCCGGGAGCGGGAGCGTGGGAATCAGAGAGCTGGTTCAGGGTGAGAAACATTGTTGCCAGTAAGGTGACGAACCGAGAGGACAGGAGGGAAGAGATCTGCGGCGAGGAGTGCCCGCCCCTGAGAGCTGCTCGGCCATGGTGGCTGCTGGATGCTGCAGGCTCACGGGTGGAGGGGAGGAGCCACGGGCATAGCCTCTCTCTCTTCTGGTGCCTCTGCAACAGGCAGTGGAGAGACGCCCTGTGGGCCAACTAAGGTGCTCAGGGATAACAAGTAGCCTCAGGCACTCGGGTGGGGCTGGATTAAAACCCCTTGGAACTCCAGCAGCAGGGAGGCTGCTGAGAAAAAAAAAAAAAAAACCCGAGAGAGGCCCAACTGGAAGACTTTCTGTTTACACCTGAGCCACTGGCGTCCCTCTGCAACAGGCACCTCCAAGCCTGACTGAAACAACAGTGCGCCACTGCTCACTCACTCCCAGGGAAAGGAGCCACTACTGTACCTTCTCCCTCCCCACACACTGGTGCTTACAGACGAACAATAAAGGAAGCTCTGCTGGCCACAGAATAATGCAAAAAAACCCAAGGCGAGTAGAAGGACACTTACAGAAAGACTCTACGGAAACAGAAATATTAGTATGAATCCTATTGAACTGATCCATTCTGGGATCAGTTCTGGATTTTTTTTCTTTATTAATTACGATCTTAGTCCTAAGGGATCTACAAGTTTTATAACATAATTTTTTAATGCTATTTTTTATTCTATTTTTATTTTTTTGCCTTTTTATATACTTCTATTTCTAGCTAAGTTTTTGGTAGTACGGACAATATATCTCTCATACTTTCCTTTCATCCCTATCTTTTATACATTTCTATTCCTTTCTTTTTATTTCCATATTTCCAACCACACTGCACTATTCTGTTCCCCTTTCTTCCAGCCATTTTTAGTTTATTTTATCTTAACATACTTATAAGCAACACTATCGATCTGCTCAGACTCCTTGCTCTATTCTCCAGATGACACACCACCTTGGTATTTAATATTAGGTTTTTGTCTTTATCTTAGTTCTTAGTACAACTATCTAATTTCATTCTGAGAATCTCCATTCTGTCTGGTGGTACTCTAGCTCTTTTCTATATTTGAACCTAGCTTACAAAATCTCCCTGGATTAGTGTTTGTATGTGTAAGGTGTTATTTGTTTGTTACTTTGCTTTTGCTTTTGTCTCTGATTTGTTCTGTTTCAGTTGTCAATTTCTGTTGGGTTTCTCTTTGAATATCTGATAGCACACTGGGGTTCTGTCAGGTCTTTCTAGAGCCTTATGTCCTAATGGATTCAGTAATTGTGTGTCTTATACATGTATGTGTTTCCTAGGCTTAGTATTTGTTTAATCCAATACTTGGACATTAGTCTGAGGCTTGGACAGTCTTCTATAAACACCTCTATTGCCAGGACAAGCAACCCCAAAAGTTCGGACAACCATGAGGAAACAAAGAAACACCATGCAGGCAAAGGAGCAGGAAAAAAACCCACAAGACCAAATAAATGAAGAGGAAATAGGAAAAATGCCTGAAAAAGAATTCAGAGTAATGATAGTAAAAATGATACAAAATCTCGATACCAAAATAGAGAAAGTACAAGAAACAGTTCATAAGAACTCAGAAAAACAAACAGCAATGGATAACAAAATAACTGAAATTAAAAATACTCTAGATGCTATAACCAGCAGAATGACTGAGGCAGAAGAACGAATAAGTGAGTTGGAAGATAGAATGGGAGAAATAAATGCCACAGAGCAGGAAAAAGAAAAAAGAATAAAAAGAATAGAAGACAGTCTCAAAGACCTCAGTGATGACATTAAGCATACCAACATTCAAATTATAGGCATCCCAGAAGAAGAAGAAAACAAGAAAGGGTCTGAGAAAATATTTGAAGAGCTTATAGTGGAAAACTTCCCCAACATGGGAAAGGAAATAATTAACCAAGTCCAAGGAGCACAGAGTCCCATACAGAATAAACCCAAGGAGAAATACACCAAGACACATATTAATCAAACGAACAACAATTAAACACAAAGAAAAAATATTAAAAGCAGCAAGAGAAAAGCAACAAACAACATATAAGGGAAAACCCATCAGGATAACAGCTGACCTTTCTACAGAAACTCTGCAGGCCAGAAGGGAATGGCAGGATATACTGAAAGTCCTGAAAGAGAGAAACCTACAGCCAAGAGTACTCTACCCAGCAAGAATCTCATTCAGATTTGAGGGAGAAATCATAAGCTTTACAGACAAACAAAAGTTAAGAGAATTCAGCACCACCAAACCAGCCTTACAACAAGTGCTAAAGGAACTTCTCTAAGTAGGAAACACAAGAAAAGGAAAACACCTACAAATACAAACCCAAAACAATTAAGAAAATGGTAATTGGAACACACATGTCAATAGTTACCTTAAATGTAAATGGATTAAATGCTCCAACCAAAAGACACAGACTGGCTGAATGGATACAAAAACAAGACCCTTCTATATGCTGCCTACAAGAAACCCACTTCAGACCAAGGGATACATATAGACTGAAAGTCAAGGGATGGAACAAGGTATTCCATGCAAATGGAAGTCAAAAGAAAGCCAGAGTAGCAATACTCATATCAGACAAATTAGACTTTAAAGTAAAGACTATTTCAAGAGACAAGGAAGGACACTACATAATGATCAAGGGATCCATTCAAGAAGAACATATCATAATGGTAAATATCTATGCCCCCAACAAAGGAACACCTCAATACATCAGGCAAATGCTAACTGCTATATAAGGGGACATCGACAGTAACACAATAATAGTGGGAGAATTGAACACCCCACTTACATCAATGGACAGATCATCCAAACAGAAAATAAATAAAGACACACAAGCTTTAAATGACACATTAGACCATCTCGACTTCATTGATATTTATAGGACATTCCATCCAAAAACGACAGAATACACCTTCTTCTCAAGTGCACGCGGAACATTTTCCAGGATAGATCACATCTTGGGTCACAAATCAAACCTCGGCAAATTCAAGAAAATTGAAATCATATCAAGCATCTTCTCAGACCACAACACCATGAGACTAGATATCAATTACAGGAAAAAAACTGCAAAAAATACAAACACATGGAGGCTAAACAATTCACTCTTAAACAACCAAGAAATCACTAAAGAAATCAAAGAGGAAATCAAAAAATATCTAGAAACAAACGACAATGAAAACACAACAACCCAAAACCTATGGGACACAGCAAAAGCAGTTCTAAGAGGGAAGTTTATAGCAATACAGTCCTACCTTAAGAAACAAGAAAATGATCGAATAAACAACCTAACCTTACACCTCAAACAACTAGAGAAAGAAGAACAAAGAAACCCCAAAGTGAGCAGAAGGAAAGAAATCATAAAGATCAGAGCAGAAATAAATGAAAAAGAAAGGAAGGAAGCAATAGCAAAAATAAATAAAACTAAAAGCTGGTTCTTTGAGAAGATTAACAAAATTGATAAAACATTAGCCAGACTCATCAAGAAAAAAAGGGAGAAGATGCAAATCAACAGAATTAGAAATGAAAAAGGAGAAGTAACAACGGACACCTCAGAAATACAAAACATCATGAGAGACTACTACAAGCAACTATATGCCAATCAATGGGATAACCTGGAAGAAATGGATACATTGTTAGAAAAATACAATCTTCCAAGACTGAACCAGGAAGAAATAGAAACCATGAACAGACCAATCACAAGGACGGAAATTGAGGCAGTGATTAAAAATCTCCCAACACACAAAAGCCCAGGACCAGATGGGTTCACAGGCGAATTCTATCAAACATTTCGAGAAGAGCTAACACCTATCCTTCTCAAACTCTTCCAAAATATTGCAGAAGGTGGAACACTCCCAAACTCATTCTACGAGGCCACCATCACCCTGATACCAAAACGAGGCAAAGATGTCACAAAAAAAGAACATTACAAACCAATATCACTGATGAATATAGATGCAAAAATCCTCAACAAAATACTAGCTAACAGACTGCAACAGCACATTAAAAAAATCATACACCATGATCAAGTGGGGTTTATCCCTGGGATGCAAGGATTATTCAATATATGCAAATCAATCAACGTGATACATCATATCAACAAACTGAAGGATAAAAACCATATGATCATTTCAATAGATGCAGAAAAAGCTTTTGACAAAGTTCAACATCCATTTATGATAAAAACTCTCCAGAAAATGGGCTTAGAAGGAAATTACCTCAACATAATAAAAGCCATATATGAGAAACCAAAAGCCAACATTGTTCTCAATGGGGAAAAACTGAAAGAATTCCCTCTAAGAACAGGAACAAGACAAGGGTGTCCACTCTCACCACTATTATTCAACATAGTTTTGGAAGTTTTAGCCACAGCAATCAGAGAAGAAAAAGAAATCAAAGGAATCCACATTGGAAAAGAAGAAGTCAAATTGTCACTCTTTGCAGATGACATGATATTATATATAGAAAACCCTAAAGACTCTACCAGAAAACTGCTAGCACTAATTGAAGCGTTTAGTAAAGCAGCAGGATACAAAATTAATGCACAGAAATCTCTTGCATTCCTATACACTAACAATGGAAGAGCAGAAAGAGAAATGAAGGAAACTCTCTCATTCACCATTGCAACAAAAAGAATAAAATACCTAGGAATAAACCTGCCTAAGGAGGCAAAAGATCTGTATGCAGAAAACTTTAAGACATTGATGAAAGAAATCAAAGATGACACAAACAGATGGAGGGACATACCATGTTCCTGGATAGGAAGAATCAACATAGTGAAAATGACTATACTACCCAAAGCAATTTACAGATTCAATGCAATCCTGATCAAATTACTAATGGCATTTTTCACAGAACTAGAGCAAGAAATCTTATGATTTGTATGGAAATGCAAAAGACCCCGAATAGCCAAAGCAATCTTGAGAAGGAAAAATGGAGTTGGTGGAATCAGGCTTCCTGACTTCAAACTATACTACAAGGCCATAGTGATCAAGACAGTATGGTACTGGCACAAAAATAGAAAGGACAATCAACGGAATAGAATAGAGAACTCAGAAGTAAGCTCAAACACATATGTGCACCTTATCTTTGACAAAGGAGGCACGAGTATACAATGGAAAAAAGATAGCCTCTTCAATAAGTGGTGCTGGGAAAATTGGACAGCCACATGTAAAAGAATGAAATTAGAACATTTCCTAACACCATACATAAAAATAAACTCAGAATGGATTAAAGACCTACATGTAAAGCCAGACACTATAAAACTCCTAGAGGAAAACATAGGCAGAACTCTCTATGACATCCACCAAAGCAACATCCTTTTTGACCCACCTCCTAGAATCATGGAAATAAAATCAAGAATAAACAAATGGGACTTCATGAAACTTAAAAGGTTTTGCACAGCGAAAGAAACCGTAAACAAGACTAGAAGGCAACCCTCAGAATGGGAAAAAATAGTTGCCTACGAAACAACAGACAAAGGATTAACCTCCAAAATATACAAGCAGCTCATGAAGCTTCATACCAAAAAAGCAAATAACCCAATCCACAAATGGGCAGAAGACCTAAAGAGACATTTCTCCAAAGAAAACATACAGATGGCCAACAAACACATGAAAAGATGCTCAACATCACTAATCATCAGAGAAATGCCAGTCAAAGCCGCAATGAGGTCTCACCTCACACCAATCAGAATGGCCATCATCACAAAATCTGGAAACAACAAATGTTGGAGAGGGTGTGGAGAAAAGGGAACTCTCCTGCACTGTTGGTGGGAATGTAAGTTGGTACAGCCACTGTGGAAAACAATTTGGAGGTTCCTTCAAAAACTACAAATAGAACTACCATATGATCCAGTAATCCCACTCCTGGGCATATACCCAAAGAAAACCATAATCCCAAAAGAAACATGTACCATAATGTTTATTGCAGCACTATTTACAATAGCCAGGACATGGGAGCAACCTAAATGCCCATCATCAACAATTGAATGGATAAAGAAGATGTGGCATATATATACAATGGAGTATTACTCAGCTATAAAAAGGGATGAGATGGAGCTACATGTCATGAGGTGGATAGACCTAGAGTCTGTCATACAGAGTGAAGTAAGTCAGAAAGAGAAGGACAAATATTGTATGCTAACTCACATCTACGGATTCTAAAAATGGTACTGATGAACTCAGTGACAAGAACAAGGACACGGGTGCAGAGAATGGACTGGAGAACTCAAGGTTTGGGGGGGTTGGAGGGTGAAGGGGAAGCTGAGATGAAGCAAGAGAGTAGCACAGAGATATATATACTACCAACTGTAAAATAGATAGCCAGTGGGAAGTTGTTGTATGACAAAGGGGGTTCAACTTGAAGATGGAAGATGCCTTAGAGGACTGGGACGGGGAGGGTGGGGGGGACTCAAGGGAGGGTGAGGGGGGAGTCGAGGCAGGGAATACGGGGATATGTGTATAAAAACAGATGATTGAACTTGGTGTACTCCCCCAAAAATAATAAATAAATAAATAAAGTTAAAAAAATATAGAGAGTCCCTGGGGCATGAGACCACATAAAGCAAGAAAACTACATGGAGAGAGACCACGTGAAAGAGAAACAGAGCACCCAGCCCAGCCGGAGGGAGCCCAGCTGTGAGCATCAGAAGAATGTCCCAGTGAACCCACAGAATCAGGAGAAATTATCAATTATAAAAATTGCCATTTTTTTTTTTGTTTCCTGGCAAGATAGAACTAAAACTGTACAAAGGTTTAGTCTCACTCATGCTCCCTGCCCATCATTGGTCGTCAGGGAAGCTCTGCTTCCCAGAGTCACACAGGAACCCTCTTATTGAAGCTCCCCCATGCCTTGTACAAGGCCTTCTAGTCGCCACAGCAGAGGAAGAGGGCAGGTGAGTGTGCTTATGTGACCCCTGTTACTTCTGCTCCCCTTCTTTTCACAAAATCTGGTAACACATTTCCAAATCTGCAAGGGGACAGGGCTGTGTCATCTCCCCATGTGCCCAGAGAGGAGAGGGAAACTCAGTATGGGTGAATACAAGAATCATCTGTGATGTAGAGCCTCAAGGTAGAGTGTGCAAGGTGCTGGAATAAATAGAAATGTGTTGTACTCTGGATGAGTCCAAAAGGCTTAGATAAGCTAGCAGCTAAGGCTAGAGTGAAAGGAAAAAAAAGGAGTAGACAACAGAGAAAGAAGGGAGGGGCCCTGCAGTTAGAGGGAGCAGTGGGTTTAGCATCATGATGGTGGGGCATGGCGGGGCATGGCATATCCTGATGATGGTAAAAAGGTCAAGACAGGGACATAAATTAATGACCTAGAGATGAAAGTAAACACAAACTGTAATCTTCTGAATGGCCTCATATCCAGTGCTACTCAGTTCCATTCTGAACACAATAGCAACTCCAATGGAAGACTTAAAACAATTAACAATGAGGACATATTGCGTTTTAAGGAAGAAACTTCAGTGGGAAATGGGTTGGAGTAAAGAGTAGATGGTGGAAAAATATGATATTGTAACATTTTAGGTGAGATAATAGAGAATGGATAAAGGCAGATTTTAAAGGTAATTCTGTAGTAGAATTGTGACCATAAATGTAGGATATGTGGAAAATAAGTTGGAGGAAGGAGCTAGGAGTAATCATGGGAGTTACTACTTAAGATACAGCATTGAGAACATGCGGTGAGTATCAGGGTTGTGTGAGGAGGGAGAAGAGGACATTGACTTCTACTTTGGACATGTTAAGCTCGAGGTGCCTAAGGTAAATCCAGATGAAAAGGAGATGCAGGATTGAGCAGGTAACTTTGAAGTCCGGACAATTCTCAAGTTGGAACACTCGGGTGAAATCACTCAGGGAGAAAAGCATGTGGATCCAGACACAAGTGCATCACAAACCCTAGAGAATCCCAAGTTCAGTGGAGGGACACCCTAAAAGAGCCTTAGGGGAATTTTACTGGGTTCATAGAGGTTGAGCAGACATACAGATTAAAGGTACAGTGTGACTACTTAAATACGTACTTAGAGGTATGATATTAAAAGGCATACGACTAGTGTTGCTGGATGCCTTTCTTTTAGTTCACTAAATATAAAGGTTTGAGTTCTAAATCTGCAAATGTATGCTTCAATCCTTAATGAAGATTTTATAGTTGAGGATAACATGTTTCAGAAAAAATACATTTTCATGAATCATTTAGCCTAATTTCATTGTTACAGATCATACACATGTACTATAGGAGTTGAAAAGGGGGGTCATATCCATCTTTTTTTTTTCAATTATATTATAAAGAAGATGAAGGGTAACATGTTGGCATCTGATTCTGCAGCATCTGACCTAAGGGTGGGTCTAAATCAGATTCCTGAATTGAGTGGCTGAGTAAGAAATTCAATCCAAAGCAGAAAACTGTGTTCTCCTTCGATGTTTCCACTGATATCAAGTTGAAGGTCATGGTGCCACTGAGCACGGTGGCTACCTGGGCAATTTCCTTCCTTTTTCCCATTAGAAGGATGGGGCTTACTGCGCTCTGCTTGAGGCCTGTGGTTATTTTGATGTAGCCAGTCAAATGCCATGAGACAGGAAAACCTGCATTTGCGCCAAATTACACAAGTGTGTGTCCTGGCACTAACTTTAATGTGCACCTGGGTTTCAAAAAAGGAAAAACAGAAACCCAAATTCCTTTCTTTTTCTTTTGGGATTCGGCCCTAACACCGTTTTGTTTAAATTTCAAAGGTTTAAGTTTCATCAAAGTAGAATTTGTTTATGTAAAATTACATACCAGATGTTCACTGCCGTAGAAGTTGTGGGGTATTTTATTGCCAATGTGACCCTGGTGGATTCCACAATTATAAACTGAAGCCGGGGTGTTTATATAAGGTTTCAGCCATAGACAGGGAAGAACTGTGGTGATGGGGGAGGGGGGGGAGCTCTACGATCTCAAAGACAGATCTACTTTATTCCTTTTAAATATCTCTTTTAAGAGTGGATATCTTGTAAAAGTGGGGGTTTGGAGAAATGTAAATTAGAGGCAAGATTTTATATTTTTTAAAGTGTTTTATAAATCTTGCCACCAGCCTGGCATATTTGGTTGAAGGTGAGATAAAGTAATACATGAGGGTGTGGAGCTTGAAGTCCGATTCTTCTACAGCAGTAATTGTCAACTTCAAGGCACAGCAGTATGTCCTGCAGGGTTTGTTAGAAAACAGATTGCCAGACCCCATCCTGAGTTTCTGATTCAGGAGTCTGGGGTACAGCTTGAGAATTTGTATTTCTGTCAAGTTCCCAGGTGATGGTCTTGCTATCGGCCCAGGGACCGAACTTTAAGAAACTGTTTTATAGCAATAATCTTTTTTTTTCTATTTTTTATTGAAGTATAGTTGATTTACAATATTGTGCCAATCTGCTGTATAGCAGAGTGACTCAGTTTTACACATATATACATACATTCTTTTTTAAATATTCTTTTCCATTATGGTTTATCCCAGGAGATTGGATGTAATTCCCTATGCTATACAGTAGGACCTTGTTGTTTATCCATTCTAAATGTAAGAGTTTGCATCTACCAACCCCAAACTCCCAGTCCTTCTCTCTCCCTCCCCTCTCCCCCTTGATATAGCAATAAATTTTAAGGCTGACTGCACACTAGACTTTGTGAATCAAAGTCTTTAGGGAGAGGGTTCACCTTTACTATGGATGATTGACTATTTGACAAGCCAAACTGACCAGTGACCAGTGGCATATAGTATGATGTGAAAGATGGACTGGGCCAATCAGCTTCTCCTCTGGAATTTGGACCACTAGCAGTGATGGGTGATAGCAAGCCCTGAGGGAAGAGTGAGGTCTAGTCGTGTTCAGGAGACCAAACCCACACATAGGGCTTCTCACACTCTATCTTGCAGAAGAATCTTCTGGAGGGCTGTAGAACACAGATGTGAGAACCACTGAAGGAGTGGGAGGGCAGAAGCAGTGATTGGAAGGTGAAGCAAATTCACAGATCTGCAAAAGGAGCAGACAACCAGCATGGTGTCTTCAAAGTGTGGCCGCCATGTGAGTTGCATCACCATCATTGGGTCTTATTAGCAATTCAAATTCTTGGGCTCAACCCTGAGTCCACCAAGGCACAAACTCTGAGACTGATGCCCCCAGGATGATTCTGCCACATGCTAGACTTTGAGAACCTGTGAAGTGGACGGCAGCTGCATTGACCCAGCTACTCTGACGCCTAGCTCCAGGCCTAGCCTTTAAGAAGACCAATGCTACTATGTCGCCTCTCCTTGGATTTCCATGAAATTCCCTTTATATTATCAGTTACATTTTTCCAATAAAAGTTTTCCTTTGAATGCGGCTTGAGGGCTTGCTGCTCTGGGAAAACAGCTGTTTCAACTTAAAGCCAATAGGAAATTTTAGCCCAAGAAAGAGATGATGATTAAGAGAACAATCACTCATCTGCTTTAAATAGTTCACATCCCTAAACCAGTGGTTCTCAACCTGACTGTACCTTAGAATCACCTTAAGAATTTGTAACAATTCAATACTGAGGACGTCACTGATACATCAGATTCTCTGGGGGTGGGGCCCAGGCTTCGTATTTTTTCCCAGGTGAGTCCAATGTGCAGACAGGAATGACCCCTGTAGTCCCAGATAAATAATATCTCAGGTTACTGTAAAAACACTGTGCTATAATTCTGAAACCACAATCAACACTTTGTAAGTGTAATATCAATAGAGTATTGAAGAGATTCAGTTTATCTAAAGAAGAGCTGTTTGTTCTCACTGTACATTAAGGGGTGGGGGATGAGCAAGGTATTCCTATTCCCAGTGAAGAAAAAAATGAGGCTTAGTGAGTCCACAGTGCTGGTCAGTAAAGAACCGAGATGTCAATAAGAGCTCGGTAGCCCTGGGAATCCTCCAAAGATCAAGCGAGACATCTTACAAGATTACATGGTTTCCTTCATTGGAAAGAAGCAAGCAAGTCTGGATGACCATCTGAAAGATGTCAAGCCACTGAAGTGACCAGGAGTTAAAACCACATGATATCTTAGGTCCTGCGGAATCTGCAATTCTCCAACATTTTGCTGGTTGTCAGTTTGCTATTTTGGAAAATCAGAAAGATAAGCTAGGATTAAAATCATCAGACAGAATCATTTAGCCCTGAAAAGTTATTTGCAAATCTATTTGTATTTTATCTGAATTCTGCTATTTTATACAAACCTCTTTACACATTTCTAATCAAGATTTGGAAAATATCCATGATTAGTCTTGTCAATATGGTTTCTTAATATTTAATACCAAAATATCCAGGCAACTCAGTGAAAGCAATAGTAAATTGATATTAAAAATTCTCTCTCCATCCCAAACTCTCCCTTGAAATCCAGACTCCTATATTTAACTGTCTAACTTTCTTCCTACAGTTGGACAGAAAGTCATGCCTGGAATCAAACTCTGAATCTTATTCCCGGAGATCGATGTTTTCTCAATAAGTTTTCCCTCTCTGCCTTCTTCCTCAGGCCCCAGCTCTGCCCAGGCTTCCCTGGGAGGAATGAAAGTCCCTCTGCAGGGGTGTTGGTTGCCCTCAAGCATGCATCTTGCTTTGGCCAATGGATGTGGGAGAAGTGATAGCCCCTGTTCCCAGGTGGGGCCAGGAAGGCACTGTGAATTTGCTCCCTTCTCCTGGGGCTTCTGTCTTTTATTATGACAAGAATGTGACCCAGGTAGTTTCTACCACTTCAGCCCAGGCCCTGGAAAAAGCTCTTGGAGCAGAGCTGTCCTAGCTTACTCCAGAACTGCAAGCAGGAAGAACTAACTTATTTTTGTATGCCACTACTATTGTATGGTTTGATTGTTTTACAGCATGACTAATATCATTGCCAAAGTAGCTCCTCCTACAATTTTTCCCTTTTATTTTTCTTTCATTGATATTATGAAAATCTGTATGTGAAACAAACACAGAAAGTGTGAAGAACCAAGCTTAACAACCATAAAAATATGTGCTGTGTTCGCTGTTTGTCTGCATCACTTTTCTATTCTTTTCTCTCCCACCTCCCTTCTTTCCTAAAGTATTCAAAAAGAAATCCCAGATACCATATTACCACAACTGCCCCCAAAACAGACTTCAGTATGAATCTCAAAACAAACACTATTTTATTTTATAATTCTTATGCTGCTAGCACATCTAACAAAATAATCATTCTAGAATATTTTCTAGTGGGACCACTTGAAGAGTTATGCCTCAGGTTACTTTTAAGTAACATTTAATGAGAATATTATCCCTTTCTTATCATTAATTGTTTTCAGCTCATTGACTTGCTGAAGAAATGGAGTTGATTGTGCTGTAGAATATGTCACGTTCTAGATTTGGCTAATTGCTACTTGATGGTGACCTTTAACTTGTTTCTGTAGCCCAGAAATATCAGTGGATTAGAAGTTAGCTGCAAAGGCTCTATTAGTTTCAAGTTCAAATATGTTCTAATACGGGGAGAAGAATACTTCATGTTTGGTGCCGTGCACTACCTACAGCATCCATCAGTAGCCCTATGAAGCCTGGTTGTTTCACGTTTAGTGAGGTAAGATGTATCCTTCATTTATTTAAAAAATATACGACCCAGTGTGTACACACATATACATATATATTCCTTCCCCTTCTTATGGAAAAGATGATGTACTATATACATTTTTCTATTTCTTGCTTTTTTAAAAATTTACTTTAGAATATAATCTACACTAGGGGGTAAAGGGAGAGGAAGGATAAATTGGGAGATTGGGACTGACAAACACACTCCTGTATACAAAGTAGATAACTAATAAGGACCTACTGTATAGCTCAGGGAACTCTACTCAGTGCTCTGTAATGGCCTATATGGGAATAGAATCTAAAAAAGAGCGTATATATGTATATGTATAACTGATTCACTTTGCTGTACACCTGAAACTAACACAACATTGTAAATCAACTATACTCCAATAAAAATTTTAAAAAAAGAATATATTCTGCAAATAACTTCAGATCAGTATACGGAAATTTCTTCATTCCTTTCTATAGCTGCATAGTACTCTGTTGTGTAAATATCCCATAGTTTATTCAATAAGTCCCATTGATGGACATTTGAATTTACCATCTTTTGTTTATAAAAATAATGACTTCATAAAGTTGTACACTTACTCTGTTTTATTTTTGCAGTGTATGTTTTGGATTGAATCCTGGAAGCAAGATTGTGGAATCAAAGGCTCGGTGTTTATTTAATGTTGTTAGATCTTACCAACTTCTCCACGGGGGCTGTACCATCCTGCATGCTCACTTGTAATGCTCACTTGTAACGAGCATTTGCCTCATTTTGCCATCAAAGTAGGTTCTCAAATTTTCCCATGTCAGTATAGTTATATTTCTTTTATTACAGGTGACTGTGCATTCACAGTTCAAGGGTCATTTGTATTGACTTTTCTTTGACTCATCTCATATCGTTATTATTTTCCCAAATATTATTTTGGAAAAATATTATTTGTTTTTTTTTCTTATCAATTTTAGCAGCTTTTTTAATATATTAAGAATATTAACCCTTTCCTATTTACACTTATTTATCATCACCTTTTGATTTTGCTTTTTGGGGAAGGGACATATAGCATGTTTTATTACTATTTGTAAGTGAGATTATTTTGCAGTGTTCTTTATTATACAATCTTTATCGGACTTTGTACCATCCTCAGTCCTTGTTATAGTCAATTCACTTAAAAAATGAACTTTTGCTTTACATTGTGAAATACATTAAGCAATATTAGATCTTGCTGGTCTTTACAGGTTTGGTTCCACATAAGATTATCTGGGCTTAACTTAAGTTTCCTGATTTTACTTTTTTCTCCCTTCTATGGATGTTGGTCAGATTAGATTTCCTATTTTGACTAGGGTTGTTTCGCTAAATTATTTTCCTAGAAAGTTATCTCTTTCATCTGTGTGTTCAAATTCATTTGAATATATTCGTATAAAATAGCTTCTATTATTTTTTTTGAAATTTCATTTGTTTTAAATTTTATTTCCTCTTTGATATTTTTGTTTTAAAATGTGTATATTTGTGTTTTATCTCCTGTGTGGAATAACTTAGCTAGTTACTTGGTTGATTCATTGATCTTTCAAATGGCCAGCATTTGGTTTCATTCATTAGTGTTCCTATGTTTTCAATAATTTCTCTGTAATTACTTTGTTTTATGTCCTTCTGCTTCCCTTTGGTTTATTTTGTTATTCTCCTAGATTTTTGAGTTAGAAGCTTATTCTATTTATTATGATTTTCATTGTTCTGAAAATTCAAAACTCCAGTCCTCTGAGTGCTCCGTTACCTGTGGTCCGTGGGCTCTGATGTGAAACATTTTCATTATCATTGTTGATCCTCAGTTTTCATTTGCGCTTCCTCTTTGCTACATGAATTCTTTAATATGGAGTTTACTTTGGTTTTATTTTTATTGTCTTTTTAGTTTCCAGGTAGATAGACATGTATGTGTGTGTGGGGGTGGGGGAGGGTACTTTTACTGATTTCTAGTTTTGTGGCATTGTAATCAGGGTGTGCTCTTTATACAATTTTTTGAAATCTTTATTGACATTTTCTTTATCGTCTAATATAGATAGTTTAATTTCACGGATGCTCCATGTACACTTGCAAAAAGGGTACATTCCTGATTATCAGGACTCAAGGTTTTTCTCATATACCTGCATATACATGATTTATTTTATTGATTATAAAGTTTAGTCTGTATGGTTATTTAACACTTGAAAAGTGATTTGTCCATATTGAGATGTGATTAAAGTATAAAATACAAACCAGATTTTAAAGATGTAGAACAAATAAAAATATCTCATGAATGATTCTTTAAATTGATTACATGATGACATTAAAATATTAAATGTACTATGTTAAATAAAATCTTCTTAAAAACTAATTTCACCTTTCTTTTTTCACTTTTTTGTTTTGACTCTCAGAATATTTAAATTACACGTGTGTCTCTTATATGCAGTTTCTGTTATATTTCTCTTGGACAAAACTGTTTTAAATCTTTCTTAAATTTTTAGTTCAGTTAGCTCAAAATCTCCCCTTTGATTAAGGTCTTTTTTTTTTTTTTTCACTATCCACAAGTGTCCTGTAGTTTCTGTTGTATGAGAATTGCTGATTTTGCCGTGCTATCAGGCACATGGTAGTATAGTATTGGTAGTATCTTCACTGTTATGACCTACAGTGTTATTAAATGTCCTTTTAAGCCTTGCTTAATGGGCTTGCACTGAACTTGTCTGATGTAAAAATCCATAATCCCTGCTTTTTCATGCAGCATAGCGTTTTCTTTCTTTGCCAATAGGAATCTTTTTGTTTCCTTGTTTGTTTGCTTTTAAGAGGTGAGTTCATGCTTTCTGCTCTCATTGCCTGGCAGATTCTCTGGGCAGGTATCCACAGAACTCTCTTCTTCACCGAAGTCAGGTCTCTGCTCTAAACCACCCACCAGTGAAGCTTCTCCAGTCAATCTATCACAACTTTTTTACTCTCGGTCCCTTCACCTTGCTTGATTTTCCTCTTTGGCACTCATCACTATCTTATACAGAGAATATTAATTATTTAGTATCTGACTTGCCCCACCTGCTCGTGTGGGATGGGAGCACCACAGGGACTCTGTTCTTGACACTGCTGTTTCCCTAGAGCCTACAACAGATCTTGGCTCCTGGCAGAAGCACAGAATATACTCACTGAATGAATGAGTGGGTCCCTGAATGAAAACCCAGTGATTTCAAATATTGTAGTTTAAAAAAAAAAACAGCTAATATACATATTCCTTTTTTATTTGTGTAGTCTGGCATTATCTAGGTGATATCCATCATTTTTTTGTTTTGTCTCCCTTTGGTTTATGATGCTTTATAGTATCAGGAGTAGCAACTGAGTCAAACACTAGCTTGGATAATGGAAGTCTCTTTAGGAAAAGGGAATGTAATTGATTACACAGTTGATAGAGTTGCTGAGAGGCATATGCAACATGGTTTGCCGTCCCTACAGGAAATAGCAAAAAATGGGAACTGCTGCAATCCATGGGTCTTAGGGAAATGCAAGGAGGTGGTGAACCCAGCCAAGATGCTAGGGTCACCCAGAGCAAGCTGGGAACACAGGGGGGCATGTTTGGTAGGAAATGGAAGTTCAGACCCATTGCTGCTTTAAAGCTTTTGAAGCAGAGAGAAGGCAGAGAATTACCCTGATTGCCCCTTTTTCCCTTCACCAGTCTTCTGCTAGCATCTCCCATTAGAGGAACCATTTGCAGAAATTAGTAGACACAAGATGCTGGGAAACATGGCCTCAGGACTGTCTGCCTGGAGTGACACTGAGCAGAGGAGAGGAAGGGGGTAAGGGGATGGGCCTGAGGGCAAACCGGTCAAATGCCTCTTACATTTGAGACACAATCCCAGATGTTGATGTCATTCACTATAGGAATTCAAGATCTGTTTTTCAGTGTCCTTATTAGTGCTTTTGCCCAAGTTAATGTCAAATGATTCCCATTTTTTTTTGGGGGGGGGGGCAGAAGAAAGAAAAGAAAAGATAAGATAAGAAAAGAAAAGAAAAGAAAAGAAAAAGCAATGACTGCCAGTAATTTTCTGAAAAATAATTGTATTTATACTTTTGGGTTTGCAATCATGAATAAGCGCTTTGCATATCTACCACTGTATCTTTACCTACATAATTTCTTTATCTCTATGTGTATAACTTTCTCTCTGTATCTATACCTATATCTGTGCATCAGAATTTATCTGATCTCCTTCTCACACTGGAACTCAGGCTATTTCAGAGATTCTTTAAAGTATCCTCACTCAAAAATGCTATTTCCACACTACCATATGACCCAGCAATCCCACTACTGGGCCTATACCCTGAGAAAACCATCATTCAAAAAGATACATGTACCCCAATGTTCATTGCAGCACTATTTACAATAGCCAGGACATGGAAGCAACCTAAATGTCCATCAACAGATGAATGGATAAAGAAGAAGTGGCACATATATACAATGGAATATTGCTCAGCCATAAAAAGGAATGAAATTGAGTTACTTGCAGTAAGGTGGATGGACCTGGAGTCTGTCATGCAGAGTATAGTAAGAAAGAGAAAAAGAAATACTGTGTGTTAACGCATATATTCGGAACCTAAATTAAAAAAATGGTACTGATGAACTCAGTGGCAAGGGAAGAATAGAGACGCAGACATAGAGAACAGACTTGAGGACATGGGGAGAGGGATAAGGAGAAGCTGGGACAAAGTGAGGGGGTAGCATTGACATATATACACTACCAAATATAAAATAGATGGCTAGTGGGAAGCAACTGCACAAGACAGGGAGATCAACTCGATGATTGGTGTTGACCTAGAGGGATGGGATAGGGAGGGTGAGAGGGAGGCTCAAGAGGGATGGAATATGGGGATATATGTATAAATACAGCTGATTCACTTTGTTGTGCAGCAAAAACTAACACAAGAGTGTAAAGCAATTATACTCCAATAAAGATCTGGGGAAAAGAATGCTATTTCCCCCATGTGTAGGTATCTTAAAAATTAGCATAGCTAAACATTTTAATGCCCTCCTAGGTACCAGACTCTTGTTTCAATACTTCACATACATTAACTCATTTACTCCTTTCTCTCTTCTGAGGCAAGTACTAGCATGGATCCCATTTTTCAGGTGAGCACACTGAGGCACAGAGAGTTATTTGATGTGCCTGTGGCCACACAGCTCCTTAGAAGTAGGACCAAGCTTTGATCCAAGGCTTTGAACCCAGCCCTCTGGATCAAGAGCTGATGATTTCAAAAAGCATGTGACACTGCCTCTCAATATTCTAAGCCGGAAGCAGCTGACCCTCTACTTTCAGGGGGTCTCCTTTGTCTTCAGGAAAATATCCATTTTCTCTGTTATATTTTGGTTTACCTTTGTATGAGGTAACATCAGCTTCTTTCAAGAAAACATTTAAATTGAAGAGAGGAAGGATATCTAGGTGAAAATGGGACTGTAGGAAGGTAGGGGGAAAACCTTCAGTGCAGGAGGCAAGAATGGACAGAATGAAAGCAACCGGACATAGATGCTGCAGATATTGAAAATTCACTTTAAGTGGAGAAAGCAGAGAGGGTTGGGAGGGAATGAATTGGGAGATTGGGATTGCCATATATACATTACTAATAAGAAAAAAAAACACCAAATTGTACACTCTAAATATACGCAGTTTATTGTATGTTAACTGTATCTCAATAAAAGTTCTTAAAAAAAAAAAAGAAAGAAAATGCACTTTGATTGTGAAGTTTGCCAGACTGTAGCATTGCCAGTTTAATGCTGTGTTTATTTTAAATACTTTGTGGTTTTGTTTCCAAATTGGTTACATAAAAATGAAATGATTTGAGGATATCTGTATATTAAAAATAATAGACAAAGACAAATGGCCAATACTGTACTAAAACCACAAATACATTTGCTGAATAAAAAAGGCTTATATCTTTATTTTAGTGTTTTGCAAACCAAATAAAATCCACTGTTGGGATGCACTTTTCCACTTTCAAATAGTTGTTTTAAAATACTACATACTCAGCCACACAGTCTTCTCTGGTATTTCCTGAAGAACACAGATCACGTAGATCTTAGAGTCCAAAGCACATACATTGTGAAGCTTAAAGGGTCTTAGTGATATTGGCTATTCTCAGTAAGTACAGCTAAGAGACAAAACCGAACTTCTGTTGTCCATAGCAGCCACTGGCAGAGGTTAAAATTTCTTATTAATTGAAGGAGACTTCTAAGCTGGAAGAAGAAGAAACAGGAACAACAAATACAGTCCCTGGCACATAGTGAAAAACCATTACTGTGGTTTTCTTCCTGTAGTTGTCTAGGAAGTTGGATATTCACAACACTGATTAAAAACAAAACAAAACAAAACACTTCCGTTGCTTCTGTAACTTGGAGTGTCATGTAGCCATGATATCAACACACTTCATCTGCATCATTAATAGAATTAATAGTATTGTTTAAGTAAGAAGTTGAGATTTTAGATGAAAATATAGCTTGATCATTATCAACAATAAAAATAGTAGTGGAGTCAAGTAGCACTAAAGGCTAGAGGAGGAAAAGAAAAGGGAAAAAAACAAAGAAGGAATTAGAACAGATAAAGAAGGTTTTAGACTTTAATCCTACACATAAGATATTGAATCATGTATAATTTGAAAGAATGATTGGTACCCAGCACATTTTTGGCCATCAGAGCATGTTTATTCCCAGCAATACAACCAACACCTTGGGAGAAATCACCAAGGGTGAAAAATGGATAGCTAATTACCCCAAGATGGAGTAGCCCCAATTTCCCTCTGTCCTCCTTCTTGTAACTAAAACTCTGGACATAACATGGCAGACCAGCAAAGGAAGACTCTGCAAGGTGGAAAGAAGAAAATGGACCATGTAGGGACATTCAGACTTGAGGGACAACCTGCAGCAGGTTCCCTGGGTGTCTTTATTGATCCCATGTATCCTGGATATGGAGCTGTAGGAGTCGCTAATGGGCACTGATGAAAACTGGTCTAGGAAAAGCCTGCTTCCCTAGTGGAAGAATGGGAAGAAGGTGGCCTGAGGATGTGAAATCTTTTCAGCAACACTTTTCCTCTATCTCAAACACCAATGGAAAATCTGCAGTACAGTCCAGCCATGCAGGTGATACTCAAGTTGGCAGGGTCCAGCCATGAGCTGAGTCTCCACATCCACTCTCTTCAGGGAGACAACCACACCCACTGGTCTGAGGAGGGACTTATCCTAACTAGGTAGTATCTCCTGACTCTACCACTCATGTGATTTCAATCACTATAACTCATTGTCTGCTAAGTATATATAAAACAGCAAAAATATAAAGGGGAGAGTTTGAGAAAGAGGTGAGGGTGAAGGAGACATTGAGAACCATGGGAATCTGAAAGGAAAGAAGGAAGCTTGATCTTGAAGATACTGTGAAAGTGAAATTTAGAGCATCTCATCAACAGCAAAGAAGGAGCCGTAGGCTTCTGAGCAAGGAGGGAGTTGATGAGAGGCACAGTTTTCTATCATCCAGGCAGAAGGAAGACATCCAGGTAAGAGGCAAAACTTGGTGGTCACACAATGGATGATTTCAAAAGACAGACGTGATGAAAGAGTTGCTCATATGTCCAAGAATCTCCTAAACATTGTCCTCCTCATCTGCAACCTGCGTTGACCTTCAAATCCAGCTCACATCTGGGTGAAACTCGGACAAATTCACCAACCATTATTTCCAGAAAGTAGGCATTTTTCTTTCTTCTTTGGACTCTTCTGGAGAATAGGTGAAGAGTGTTCTTATTCAAGGCAAGATTTACAAAGAACATAATGCAGACTTGTCTCTAGGAGGTCCATGATAAACGCAGAAATGACTGTGCAAGTGGAGGCCTGGGAAAACCAAGGTGCAGGCTGTAGGGGCCTGAAGAATGAATGGTCTCTGCTGAAGGCCGAATGCATAAAATGACTTTTGTGCACAACTTGCTGACTGTGTCTGATTCTTAGTTGATATAAGGGTCAAGGAGTCTAATCAAATTTGTGCTCTTCTGTTATACACTCAGATGGAGGAGTTTCCCTTTGCTGGTGTTTGAAATCCACATGGAAGTACACCATCAGCAAAACCTCTTGTCATCTGTCTGCTCCCCACTCCTGCCTTTGCCCTAAGTGCCACCTAGGTGGTTTTTCTTTCTTTTTTTTCCCTGAGGTTCAGATCTACTGACGGGGGTTGGGAAAGACACTCTGATTATTGTGAGAAACTATAACCAGCCTCCATCTGCATTCAGAAATCACAAAGGAAAATAAAAAAAAAAGCTATGCCTGCATAATCCAGATGTTGATGAGTGGTACCAGGAACCAGAATGCCCTTCTGTCCTCCAAAAGCATTCCAACGTCCAACCTACAATCAAAATGAGGACCATCTAGCAGTAATGAGGTCAGCAATAAAACTTAATTACTACAGCATTTAGAGGCCAAGATTCAATTACATTATATGCTCTTAATTGAAACTTAGAATATATCTCCAAAATAAACTTCATATTTTCCCAGGATCACAATTCTCTTAAAAAAATAAAAACTAGTTTGTAACAAATATGTTTGTTTTTCTTGCCTAATCATTCCCAGTTTAGAGGAGAATTTAATATCCATTAAGTAAAGGACTAATATCTTCTCGTGGTAGTGCCTTTCTTTCTCTCTCTCTCTTTCTTTCTTTCTTTCTTTTTTTTTTTTTTTGACCCATCTGGTTTGTCAGAAAAGTCTCCTACCTCTGATATTTATACAATATCATGCAAATGTCAAAATCTGAATGTCATCTTCAAAGACCCTTTTATGTCAGGCAACCCCTTTATAGGGAAAAAATAAACAATTTTATGTATGCATGCTTGATGCCAGTCCAATTAATAAAAGCCTTTTTTGCTATGCTTGGCTACAAGCAAGTTTCTCTTTTGAAAATGAACAGAGGGAGAATGAGATAAAAGGTCTGTATTGTTTCCTTGCAAATTTTACAGTTTCATTTTTAATTTGTGTTTGGATGTGAGGCTCTTGGTGCAGATGGTGTGATAGTCCACAGTATGTTCTGAGAACCTGAAATGATAACAAAGATATGCAAATGGAGAGGGTGCTTTGGATGAAAGCCAGGATATCCAATTTCACAATAGCTGAAAACAAATTGATGTACCCAGCAAACTACTCAGAGTAGCACTAGGAAATGTAACTGTGCCAAAACAAATTATATTAATGACCTTAGTGGTTGTTGAATTCTATTGGCCAGCTTAGTGTTGGTTACATTTGTCTGCATTGGCACTTCACTTATTGTGCAAATCAACTTTTCTGGAAAAAAAAAAAATCCCCAAAAAACAAACAAAAAAACCTTAATGAAAAATTAATCTTCATAATTGCCAACAATATTATATAATGATTTTTGCACTTGAGGAATGTTTTGTGACATTTAATATGCCAAAAAGTAAAAAAAAAAAAAAAAAAAAAAAAAAAAAGCCAATGCTTAAAATTGAAGGAAAAAGCAGAGGTTTATCATTTTAGGAAAAGAGTATTTTTTTTTACTGCAAATCAAATATAGCAGTTCATAAAACAGGGTCTAATACATAGTGAGATTCACATTTACTTCATTGGGAAGTTTAGTCAAAATGACTAATTCATAATGTTTTTCAAGAATTTTATTTATATCAAGACAGATTTTTAATAGGTAATTTGTTAAATTCCGTGGTTCAGAGTGTAGGATGGATTATTTCAGAGGAAAGGAACAAAGAAAGGAAGTAAATAAGGAAGAGGGGAAGAAAAAAAAACTATGTAAATATAGAAATATGATTAGAAAGTCTAATTTATAACATATGTGCTTTATTCAATTATAAGTATATGTACAATTACTTGGCATCATTTTGTACTTGAACTAAAAAATTGATTGGAAAGCTCTATTTAGAAGTTATTTTTCTATCCTAGATGATGTTGGCAGCCTGTTTAATAATTGTGGAAATCTAATGTTCTGGAGTAAAACTGATGCAAATGAGAGTGATTTTTTAATCTTAAATCCAACTAAAAATATCCTTCAAGACTGATGAAAGATGCTGAGTAAATTTAGATATTTGCTAATACAGATCTGTATTTTTAAAGCAAACGTTTTACAAACTGAGGCCAAACTACAAAGTGTTTTTTTCCTTGGATAATTAAGCTGGCCTTCTATTAAAAATGAAGAACATATTAATACCAACCTAATTGTCAGGGATGCAGTTCAACTTTCAAAATCAAGAAAACATTTCTCCAAGTGATCTGCAACCGTGTCGACTTTTCCACTGTTCGTGCTTTTGCAAAATAATTCTGATGTAAACCGTTGATAACTCCAATTCTTAAAAGCCTAGCGTTTCTTAAAAATCAATTGCACACTTGTTGCTCAGAAATTAGTTGGCCGGACGCGAGAGCCTTGCAAATAGGTGAATAAAAATCAAGGTTATGAAAACATTCTAATTTTTCATTGTGAGAAGGAAAAATGTGAGGTGACATCACTGACAGCAGGACTCTACACTTGTCCTCACTTTACGATATTTTTTAGTTAAAAAGTGTTTTTGAAAGGATGTTATCCTCCTATAAGAAAGTAGCATGCGTTCACAATAGGACGGATAACTGAAGAGGTCAGAGGAACAGGCAAATGCAATTCCTAAAAGAACTGGCCACATTCAAATGACCTATGTATTCAAAAATTAGAAATCCATTCTTAATTTTAGGATATTATTATTTTTGTCCCAGAATTCCTATGTTTCCTGTCTTTTTTAATGCGTTTCTTCCCGATGATTTCTGATGTGAAAATTGCAAAAAGAGAAGCGACAGGAAATGGAGACCCCTTTTCTTCAACAAACAGGCAAACATGAATAGTGCTCTCCTTCTCCTTACACACGGTGTGCCTTTTGATACTAGTGTAAGGTCAACTGGGCCTTGGCAAAATAATGCAAGTTTGAAAATTTAAAGTTTAGTTATGTAGAGAGCAACAGGTTAATGCGTTGTCAGGAGGTATGAGTATGAATAGCGTCTGTGTAGGATAACTCACAGCTGGAAGCTGGAGGGTTGGATATGTGATTAGATAGTAGTGTATCTGATACAGAAACAAAATGGAAAAAAAAAAGAAACGAAAAAAAAAACCCAACCAAACAAACAAGAAAAAGACCTAAAAAACTCCTCTCATCACGAGTAGTTCTGCAGAGAAGTGGTCTTGATGTACGTTAGGCAAATATGAAAAAAGCCTCTATCTGTAACAAATAACAGCTCACATTACCTCTTTAACCTAAGAAACACCAAAATATAGGGTTTTTGATAAGCCCCCAAGTGAACCCTGGTTTAGGGGGAAAAATGCACTAAAAGGAAGATCTTGGAACTGTCCATCAATTTCCAAGACACATAAATCCTGAGCAGTGAGGCAATGTGCTCTCTGTCTTCATGCATAATACATACCAAATAGGTGAAGTAGTATGTAAAGTGAATTTTAATTGGCTATAATTGTCATTTCATTTAGTAAAGTATTGTCTGGAGACCAGGATATCAATTAGCACTCTACGGACTCTGTTACTTATGAAAATATGCATATAGAGAGACAGTGTGCTCAAGCAGTAGATATACTTTAATTAAGAAAATAGACAGTAAATTAAAGACCTTTAAAGTATCAATTAATTGCTATATATGTAGGTTTTGAGTATCTACTTGGTAAAGTCAAAATCACTGTCATCCGATGTAAATGAACAAAGAAAACATGGTTTGCCCATATTTTCTTTTTCTCTAGGCATTCACTTGTTATGCCATAAGAAAAAATTCAACACTTAAAGAAAACAACAACAACAACAAAAACCCAGAGATGTCTGATAATGGAGAAAATTTTCTTCTTTATTTAAACCTCAATATGTATGCAATGCATGAAAACATAAGAAAACAATATTAAGTCAAGAGGCTCCCATGAAGATCTCTTTCATATGTCCTTCATTTCCTCAGAATTAATGGACGTTCAGGCATCAATAAGGTAGAAAAAAAGATGATTGATGTATTTCGTTTTATTATTAAATTGTTGGTAACCAAGGCAGCTTTTCTTTTTTCCGTGGGGATGAAGAGAGACCTGTCCCTTTTTAACCACTTGCTCTGAGTGACTTTTATACCCAATATCAGTGAGAAGAGAGGATGAATGTCACCTCTCTTCTCTTCCTCCTCCTGCTCATGCCTACTCCCTCCTTTGATTGACAGCTACTAATAACCTTCCTGCCCTAAGTGCCATGGAGACACTTTATTAGGACAAACAGCCAAGGAAATCTAGGAATGGAGCCAAGTCTGCAGTGAGTTATTATCGGGCTTGTATTTATCTCAGCTTTGTAATTTTTTTCAGTGATATGCAAATCCTGAAATAGATCTTCTGCTGTTGAAGGACAGGTCCCTCTGTTAATTGATCCACTGAGATTCCCTCTACCCTCTTTTAGCTCTCAGCCAGGAAAACGTGCTACATGAAAGCAGCTCGGAGCCGTACACAGGACACAGAAATTCTCCACGCGCTCCTTCCACAAGAACTTCCACACTGAAAATGAATTTCTGTTTCATAAAAAAACACGCTGCCTTCTCCGTATTATCTGTCCAGCAGATCAAACTGATTTGTTTATTTGTTTATTAGTTTCGTAGAAAATGCTCTTTCAATTTATAAACAAATGTGATTTCAGGTGGGATTTGCATTCTCTGTTGAAATACACAGAGATCATGTATATTGCAAATATACTAAGAGTAATTCAAGGAGAATCAACATTTATTTTATTTTTTTAGGAGGAGGAAAGAAATGTGGAAAAGACCATGTAGCAGAGAAATCTGTTTTCCTCTGAGCACCTCCTTCTTTGTAAAGTCAAATTGCAGGCTGACTTTCTGACGCCTTTCCATTCTAAGAACAGTTGGTATTCATTATTTTTGTCTCTTCCTAACCATTCGGGGGTGCGTGTCTGTATCTGCATGCATGTCTCAAGAAGTTTACCAATAGGACATTAACAATGATGATAAGAATAATAGTAATATGTCTATATTTTATCTGTATCTCCCCGATAGCTTATTTAGCACTTGAAATGTTTTTATGGCGTGTGAAAGTAGTATTGAAACAAAGACAAGTAATAATGATGAACTAAAGAGCTAAATAGTAATTGGTATTCTGCACAGAGTCTATGTCATCGAAGGCGCTGTGAATCTGGAACCAGAAAGACTTGATTTGGAGACTGAGTTCCACACCATTCAGCATAAAATAAAGGTGTATGTGGAATTGCTCTGTAAAGTACCATTCCAAGATAAGACACAAAAACAGTAAAAATTAAGCAGTGTCATTCTAGGCCATTTTTCCTAAAGTCTGGTCAGATAAGTTTGAGGAATAGGTTACCTGTTTCATAGTACACATTAGCATATTAAATACCTTGAGAAGTCTATCAACAACTATGTGTTCAACCAAGAATATCCAAAACCAATCTGCCCGTGGAACGCTCTCATCAAGTGTTATCTATTAATGTTTCCTTAGATGAATAGAGAGCATATCCTATAAAGTCAGTGCTTTAACATTTAGCCATTTTCATTAACATAGGAAGCTATAAGCATGTTTCTGATAGGCAATTGCTTATTTAAGGGTTGTCTTCCCTTCTATACTGAGGCATGACATGCTAAAAAAATCCAGTGAGGTTTCTCTGTATTGGTTCAGAATATGTCTTCAGGCTCCATCTCTCTCTCTGCATGAGTGAGCTCTTCTCAGCTGGTCTCTCAGGGTGCCACCCCCTAGAGCAAACTTTGTCAAGCATATGAGGGGTGATTTTATCCTCAGGGAATGTTTGACACTATCTGAAGACATTTTTCGTTGTCACAGCTTGGAAGGGAGATGCTACTGGGCGTGTGGGGACCAAGGACACTTAAATATCCTATGATGCCCAGGAGAGCTCCCCACAGCAAAGAATTATCCAGCCCAAAATGTCAATAGTGCCGAGAGTAGAATCTCTGTCCTAGAGATCCATCTACATCTCTGGACAATAAGTCTTTGCACCACGTGTCTTTGGGAGGTCTCTCCTTTGGGTACAGCATCCTTCCATCCCTGTCTCTGTGCATGCTCCCAGGGCCTGCCTGGATCCCCAGTCTTTTCTTGTTTGCAATATTAAATTAGACCATGCCTGGAACATGTTCTTTCCTGTAGAAATAAGGTGTGCTTCTCAGTGTACTAAGAGAATTTAGATTTTCTATCTCCAATCACAATTTATATTTTGATATTGGCTAAATGTATCTGTTTTCCAATAATATTTCTTCTAGATTTATAGTAGTTCCTAGTGAATCGCAAGGAAACTCACAGAAAAATGGTATCTCTACATACAGAAATCACCAGACATGTCAGAGGTACTGGTCACAGTTCACACTCCATTCAAAACATCTTCAGGCAGTCCAAGGAGGTCATCAGAACTCAGATTTACTGTTCATCCATTCTTTCACTCATTCTTCACAATTATTGTTTGTGATAGGACCTATTCTGCTGTATTCCCGAGAAACTGCTAGTTATCAAAGAGATAATTTAATAGAATTCTTTCTTACACTTTAACAATGTTTAAGAAGAAATGTGTTTCTATAGCTATAAAGTCTATTCCTTTAATAACTAAATATCATTGAGAAAACCCAACACTTGACATGTAATTTTTCTTTTTAAATCAAGAATATTAACTTTTCCTGAAACCATTATGCTTATCAGTAGCAAGAATCCTGTCACACATTCTCATGTCCTTTATCCTCCATTGTTATAAGAAGAAGAGGAATTAAAATCACTCAAATAGAGCAGCAGTGAGAGTCAAAGGGAACTACTTCCTGATTTCTTCTAGCTCCTAAGGAGAATTAGGAGTATGACTCACACAATACAGATTTATATTCTCACCAATTGACCAAGTAGTACCTAGTTTGCTTAAAGAAAATAGGAACCAAAGGAGAAGTACCCCTAATTATGATGGTACTAAAAATACAAAGAAAAATAGTATGGTCCAAGACCTTTAGAATTTCAGGCTAGTCAGTAAACATGCATCTCCAACACTTCGTAGGCAATGTAACAAATTCCACATGAAGATATAGTATTTTATTACTACTAGTCTCAAAAAGCAGAAATTGATCTTCAGATAGCCTGTTAGAAAGAAAGTGACATTTTGGTACTCAAAATGAAATGTTCTGAACTTAATTGTTATTCAGATTAATTCAACAAATACTCATTGAACTTCCAGTATGTTCCAGAAGCCACAATATACTTAATGGGGTTTACCAAGAATAGGACCCCTATATTCGTTACCTTAGAAGAGTAAAAAACATGTGCATGAAATTATACACATAAAGCAAATAGGTCAAGTTTTCACTTTTCCATTTGTTACAACAAGGACATAAGATGAATGAAGAAGCATCTTACAAAGAAAGTATCTAGAAGTTGAAATAACACAATGAGAAACATTTTAAAAGTGGTTTCACTAGGATATTATTTTTAAAAGAATGACTACCCAAGGCAGTTCTACTGCCAGGTTCTAAGAGTAAAATGAAAGACCACTGGCCTTGAACTAGACCTGAATAATCTACAACCTAACGTAACAAAAAGTACAGTTTTGTCTTAAGGATGCAATGTGCAGCCATCTATTTAAAATGGAATAACAAAACTGTACGGTGCTACATTTTCCTCTTCCTGCTCAATGTACATTTGCAAGCAGTTTTTTAATACTTATATTTTGGGAATTGTGACTTTTATTTCTTTGGAATGCCTAAGAATGTCTAGGACAGGTGTTTAACAAAACAAAATTAAGTAATAGTGGAGAATTGGACTTCTAGAGGGCTGGAGTAAAACTAGTAAAACTAGCTGGTGTGTGTACTTCCCAAATAAAAAATATTGATTTCTTTTAAAATTCTATGAATGCTCTACTGTTATATATTGTATGTTCTTAAAACATGCAAAACTAAAAATCTGAAATGATAAGGTCTTGAAGAGTCGCTCCACAGGTTACTTATTTTTAAAAGGGAAAAAGAAAGTTTACCCTTATAAGGGACATGTCTCGTGGATATCACCTTAACATACTGATCAAAAAAGCAGAAAATAACCAGTTTTGGTGAGGATGTGGAGAAACTGGCACATGCACACATGGCTGGTGGGAATATCAGATGGTGAAGCCACTCCCTAAAACAGGTGGCCAGTTCCTCAAACAGTGAAACACAGTTACATGAACCAGCAAGTCCACCTCTGAATATACAACCCAAATCATTGAGACCAAGTCCACACAAAATGGAAGCAATCCAATTGTCTGTCGATTGATGAATGAAAAAATAATAAACTATATATGCATACCAAGGGATATTATTCAGCTCTAGAGAAGGACTGAAATACTGACACCTGCTACAACATGGATGAAACTTGAAAACATTTTGCTAAGTGAAAAAGCTGTACACAAAAGGCCACACGTATAATTCAATATGTATGAAATATAAAATGTTCAGAAGAGGCAAATCTAGGAATTCAGAAAGTAGATTAGTATTTGCCAGGGGCTGAGGGTGGAAGAAATATCTGCTAATGCATAGAAATGAAGCTGAATGAAACAGTGTGAATATACTAAAATTCACTGAATTGTATACATCGAAAGTACAAATCTTATGGTATGTAAGTTATTTTTTTAATAAAAAAATTGAGGGCCATTCTGTAAAACATCTGGTCTAACCTCTTAAAAAATGTTTATGCACAAAGATAAAAAAAAATTGGCCAAGTGTTCTAGTTTTAAAATGCACGTAAATGAGACACATGATATTTATTCCTGTATAAGCAGGAAAAAATAGATGAGTTTATTATGGTGATTGACACTGTATATTAGATACTATTAGTTTTGTGTCAATGTTAAATTTCCTGAGCATAACCCTTACATTGTGATTGTTTGTCTAGGAAAACTTCTTTATTCTTTGGAGATACATTTAGATTTCAGGGTTTTGGTCCTCTGATGCCTGCAACTCTCAACTGATTCACCAACAATAGTTTTTGTTGTTGTTGTTTGTTTTGTTTTTTTTTTGTTTTGTTTTGTTTTGTTTTGACCAACAATAGTTTTAAAAACTACATATAAAGAGATAAAGCAAATGTGGCAAGATGTTAGCAATTGGTGAATCTAGGTAGAGGTATATGGCATTTATTTTACTAACATTAAGAGGTTTTTTTTCCTGTAGATTTTTAACTTCTCAAAACAAAAATTTGGGAAAACAAATAAGATGCTAGGGTGAAAATAATTTTAAATAGATATTCCGATATTTCTAACCACACTGCAAGGCATCATCTATACAACGACAAATAGAGGCCACCTTACCTAGAACAAAGATTTTTAATTTTTAGAGTCTGGTGGCTTCAGTGTTAAACCTGCCTCTTAAAAGTCTTCCAACTTTTAAAAGTTTGAATAGGCATTGCAGTCACCTTCAAATAAAATGTCTCAACATCTCTGTTTACGTGGTATTCCTCTTAGCATTTGATAAGCAGCAGCACTTTGGTTAAAGAACAAGTTAACTTTTCTATTATTTGAAAAGAAGGCTGTAAATGCTATTAAGGACTGTTAACAGCAATGTTGAGTGGACGCAGAGTCCAGAGAAGAGTTAGGAATGGCCTCAGTCAAGCAGTGCAATCAGCCCTGGAATTATTTTGTTTTCTGAATCCTCTGTGATACAGAAGCCTCCTCGTCACTTGCCACAGTGGTGAGAGGATCGCATTTGTGTAGGCTCTCCTCCTGAGGCCATCTCTCCTAAGGGGGACACTGAGGATGAAAAAATTGTGCCCCTCCCCTTTGATAATGCCTTTTCCCCACAAACACAGAATAACCTCTTCCCACTAGACCTAATAATAAAGCACAAACTAGGGAGGGACAGTGTAACAGGAGGAAAACAACCATCTTCCCTAGATCTAGTTCCCTGACCAGGGATTGAATCTGGGCCCTCTGCATTAGGAGTGCAGAGTCTTAACCACTGGACCACCAGGGAAGTCCCTCAAGCCTCTTAAATGATGTTTTTCATTCATATTTTTCTGACCCTTATGTGTTCCCTCTTGTATTACAGTGTATTTGTTGCATTCAAATGAGAGGAAATACTATGCATTGTATGTTACATGTTATTTTATGTAAGAAATCAGACATTCTTTTCTTTTCTTTTTCCCTCTGACATTGCCAAATGTCTCCTGGTTTTGTTTGTTTGTTTGTTTTATTCTATTTTTATTTTTTATTTCTCATGGAAAGGCATTTTATTTTAAATATAGCAATGTGTACATGTCAATCCCAGTTGCTAGGGCACAGAAACAAAGAGAGAATACTACTGGGGAACCCTAGACACAAAGAGTCCAGCAGGTGAAGTTGAAATGCTGGTAGATGGGAGTAAGGTCCGGAATCCAGAAAGCATTATTCTTCCTTAGGGGTACTTCTGACCATGTCCTGTATGGAAGACTTCTCTCCACACTCCAAGTTGATGGGGAAAAATGAAGTCAGAGTCTCTGTCTAAGACATTGAAAATAAAATAAAGCAATATTAAGGCTACACTTCCATAAGATTTCATCATTGAAAATAATAATAGTAATAATAATGATAATTTTGAAGACCAGTGACCTCTTTAACAGCTGTGACTAAAGCACAGAGTTCTTAGGTTTTGCACCAGACATTTTTTAAGCACATGTGGACTCTGTACATGTCTCTGCTCTTCCTGGGACTGAATCTGTTTCCCCAAGTGCACGTGATCACTCATACTGCTCCCTCCCTCCCCCACCGACACTCAGGAAACCCTCTCTGGTGAACCCTCCCCACATCTGCAGTTGCACACAGTAGCCTCTGCAGGCAGGAGGGTGATCTTGGGTAGAACATACCTGATAGGAAGCTCCAGCATGTGGTAGGTAATACTCCAGGTGACTCTTCCAGCATTCCAAAAGTGAATGCATAATGATGGTGAGAGTGGGCACCTTTGTCTTGTTCCTGTTCTTGGAGGGAATTCTTCCAGTTTTCACCATTTAGAACGATGTTAGCTTTTGGTTTCTCATATATGGCTTTATTATGTTGAGGTAATTTCCTACTATGCCCATTTTCTGGAGAGTTTTTATCATAAATCGATGTTGAATTTTGTCAAAAGCTTTTTCTGCATCTATTGAGATGATCATATGGTTTTTATCCTTCAATTTGTTGATATGATGTATCACATTGATTGATTTGTGTATATTGAAGAATTGTTGCATCCCAGGGATAAACCCCACTTGATCATGTTGTATGATCTTTTTAATGTGCTGTTGGATTCTGTTATCTAGTATTTTGTTGACAATTTTTGCATCTATATTCATCAGTGATATTGGCCTGTAATTTTCTTTTTTTGTGACATCTTTGCCTGGTTTTGATATCAGGGTGATGGTGGCCTCGTAGAATGAGTTTGGGAGTGTTCCTCCTTCTGCAATATTTTGGAAGAGTTTGAGAAGGATAAGTGTTAGCTCTTCTCAAAATGTTTGATAGAATTCGCCTGTGAGGCCATCTGGCCCTGGGCTTTTGTTGGTTGGGAGATTTTTAATCACATTCTTAATTTCTGTACTTGTGATTGGTCTGTTCATAGTTTCTATTTCTTCCTGGTTCAGTCTTGGAAGATTGTATTTTTCTAAGAATGTATCCATTTCTTCCAGGTTATCCAATTGATTGGCATATGGTTGCTTGTAGTAGTCTCTCATGATGTTTTGTATTTCTGAGGTGTCCATTGTTACTTCTCCTTTTTCATTTCTAATTCTGTTGATTTGCATCTTCTCCCTTTTTTTCCTGATACGTTTGGCTAATGGTTTATCAATTTTGTTAATCTTCTCAAAGAACCAGCTTTTAGTTTCATTGATCTTTGCTATTGTTTGCTTCATTTCTTGTTCATTTATTTCTGCTCTGATCTTTATGATTTCTTTCCTTTTGCTCACTTTGGGGTTTCTTTGTTCTTCTTTCTCTAACTGTTTTAGGTATACAGTTAGGTTGTTTATTCAATATTTTTCTTGTTTCTTGAGGTAGGACTGTATTGCTATAAACTTCCCTCTTAGAACTGCTTTTGCTGTGTCCCATAGGTTTTGGGTCATTGTGTTTTCATTGTCATTTGATTCTAGGTATTCTTTGATTTCCTCTTTGATTTCTTTAGTGATTTCTTGGTTGTTGAATAGCATATTGTTTAGCCTCCATGTGTTTGTATTTTTTACAGTTTTTTTTCGTAATTGATTTCTAGTCTCATGATGTTGTGGTCAGAGAAGATGCTTAATATGATTTCAATTTTCTTGAAATTACCGAGGCTTGATTTGTGACCCAAGATGTGATCTATCCTGGAAAATGTTCTGTATGCACTTGAAAAGAATGTGTATTCTGCAGTTTTTGGTTGGAATGTCCTATAAATATCAATTAAGTCGAGATGGTCTAATGTGTCATTTAAAGCTTGTGTGTCCTTATTTATTTTCTGTTTGGTTGATCTGTCCATTGATGTAAGTGGGGTGTTAGTTTTAGCCACAGCAATCAGAGAAGAAAATGAAATAAAAGGAATCCAAATTGGAAAAGAAGAAGCAGAATTGTCACTCTTTGCAGATGACATAATATTATACATAGAAAACCCTAAAGACTCTACCAGAAAACCGCTAGCACTAATCAATGAATTTAGTAGAGTAGCAGGATACAAAATTAATTTTCAGAAATCTCTTGCATTCCTATACACTAACAATGAAAAAGCAGAAAGAGAAATTAAGGAAACTCTCTCATTTACCACTGCAACAAAAAAAATAACATACCTAGGAATAAACCTGCCTAAGGAGGCAAAAGACCTGTATGTAGAAAACTATAAGACACTGATGAAAGAAATCAAAGACGACACAAACAGATGGAGAGACATACCATGTTATTGGATTGGAAGAATCAACATTGTGAAAATGACTGTACTACCCAAAGCAATTTAAAGATTCAACTCAATCCCTATCAAATTACCAAGCATTTTTCACAGAAAAACAAGAAATCTTACCATTTGTATGGAAATGCAAAAGACCCCGAATAGCCAAAGCAATCTTGAGAAGGAAAGATGGAGTTGGTGGAATCAGGCTTCCTGACTTCAAACTATACTATAAGTCCACAGTGATCAAGACAGTATGGTACTGGCACAAAAATAGAAAGGAAGATCAATGGAATAGAATAGAGAACTCAGAAGTAAGCCCAAACACATATGGGCACCTTATCTTTGACAAAGGAGGCATGAATATACAATGGAAAAAAGACAGCCTCTTTAATAAGTGGTGCTGGGAAAATTGGACAGCCACATGTAAAAGAATGAAATTAGAACACTTCCTAACACCATACACAAAAATAAACTCAGAATGGATTAAAGACCTACATGTAAAGCCAGATACTATAAAACTCCTAGAGGAAAACATAGGCAGAACACTCTATGACATACATCAAAGCAAGATCCTTTTTGACCCACCTCCTAGAATCATGGAAATAAAATCAAGAATAAACAAATGGGACCTCATGAAACTTAAAAGCTTTTGCACAGTGAAAGAAACCATAAACAAGACAAGAAGACAACCCTCAGAATGGGAGAAAATACTTGCCAACGAAGCAACGGACAATGGATTAGTCTCCAAAATATACGAGCAGCTCATGCAGCTTAATACCAAAAAAGCAAATAATCCAATCCACAAATGGGTGGAAGTCCTAAAGAGACATTTCTCCAAAGAAGACATATAGACAACCAACAGACACATGAATGTGTGTACGAATCATTAGAGAAATGCAAACACATGAATGTGTTAGAGAAATGCAAACACATGAATGTGTGTACTAATCATTAGAGAAATGCAAGTCAAAGCCACAATGGGGTATCACCTCAAACCAGTCAGAATGGCCATCATCAAAAAATCTAGAAACAATAAATCTTGGAAAGGGTGTGGAGAAAAGGGAACTCTCCTGCACTGTTGGTGGGAATGTAAGTTGGTACAGCCGCTAGGGAAAACAGTTTGGAGGTTCCTTAAAAAACTAAAAATAGAACTACCATATGATCCAGTAGTCCCACTACTGGGCATATACCCAGAGAAAACCATAATCCAAAAAGAAAAATGTACCATAATGTTCACTGCAGCACTATGTACAATAGCCAGGACATGGAAGCAACCTAAATGCCCATCAACAGATGAATGCATAAAGAAGATGTGGCACATATATACAATGGAATATTACTCAGCCATAAAAAGGAATGAGATGGAGCTATATGTAATGAGGTGGGTAGACCTAGAGTCTGTCATACAGAGTGAAGTAAGCCAGAAAAAAGAAAACAAATACTATATGCTAATGCATATATATGGAATCTAAAAAAAGAGAAAAAAATGGTAGTGATGAACCCAGTGACAGTGCAAGAATAAGGATGCAGATGCAGAGAATGGACTTGAGAACATGGGGTTGGGGAGCCCGGGGGGAGCGAAGGGGAAGCTGGGACGAAGTGAGACAGTAGCATAGACATATGTACACTACCATCTGTAAAATAGATAGCTAGTGGGAGGTTGCTGTATAACAAAGGGAGATCAACTCGATGATGGGTGATGCCTTAGAGGGCTAGAATAGGGAGAGTAGGTGGGTGTCGCAGGAGGGAGGGGATATGGGGATATATGTATAAATACAGCTGATTCACTTTGGTGTACCTCAAAAGCTGGTACAAGAATGTAAAGCAAATATATTCCAATAAAGAGCTAAAAAAAAAAAGTGAATCCAAACTTAAAAGAACATAATGAACTTATCTACAAAACAGAAATAGAGTTACAGATGTAGAAATGAACAAACTTACTGTTACCAGGGGTAAAAGTGGGGAGGGGTATATTGGGAGACTGAGATTGATATATACACACTACTATATATAAAATAAATAACTAAAAAGGACCTACTGTACAGCACAGGGAATTCCACTCAATACTCTGTAATGGTTTATATGGGAAAAAAAATCTAAAAAAGAGTAGATATATGTACATATATAACTGATCCACTTCGCTATACACTTTAACACAATATTGTAAATCAATAATACTCCAGTAAAAAAAAAAAAACATAGTCAATCTGAACTTCCTAAGGCTTTCCCCGCCTGTTTTTTAGGGAAAAATTATTTGGTTTTGAAATGAAGAATAAAAACAAAGTTTCTCTAGTTTTTGTGTGATGGTTCAGCTAAATCCAAGTGTGCTTGCCCTATTTTATGCCACTTTCATTCTTATGGAAACTGCCAGTAAGTGAATTTAATTACATTTTCTATATTATGTGGTCTAGATCTGTTGCTTTCATGTTTATAATTAGATTATTTACTATTCACTTGGCTCCCACTCTTAGACATTCTGATTTAATTCCTATGTTTGTGACCTGGGCATGGAGAGATTTTTTTTTTTTTTTTTAAGTTCCATCAGATGATTCTAATCTTCAGCAAAGTTTAGGAGGAACAGGATAAGAAAATGTCTTCATATTTTATTTTTTGATTATATTCACTGTTGCCATGTGGAAATACGCCAGGAAGTATTTAAGGAATAAAACATTGTGTGTCCTCCTTTATTATATATGATATACAAATATATGTGATATGAGGTAGAAAGAGAATGACAAAGCACATGGGAAAAACTGTAATCAATTGGTAAATCTGGAAAAAGGAAGTATTCCGGTCTCAGGTGCCATTCTAACATATTTTCTGTCAATTTTAAATTGTATCAAAATGAAAGTTTCCGAAAATAATCCCAACACTTACTTCCTCAACAATAATTTTTTTCCATTTATTTTATTTTTTACTTTTTAGTGTTAATGTAGGCAAGATTATACCTGTTCTTACGGATCAGAGAGATACAAATATTTTACTGGAATACCATGAACTCATAATAGGTACACATACAAGTCTTTTCAAGTCTAACATTTAAAAGCACTCAACAGTTTTCAGAAAAATTCAGATCAATTCATACAGAATGAAGTGAGTCAGTAAAAGAAAAACAAATACCATATATTAACAGATATGTGGAATACAGAAAAATGGTATAAATCAACCAGTTTGCAAGGCAGAAATAGATTGGGATAGCCATATGTACATTACTAATAAGAAAAAATATCAAATTTCACACTTTAAATATATGCAGTTTATTGTATGTCAATTGTATCTCAATAAAAGTTCTTTAAAAAAAGTAAAGAAAAAAATTCAGACCAATTATTTCATTTGGTTTCTTCAAATTCTGGGGAAATGGTTATGGTAAGAATTATGATGCCCATTTTACCAATGAGAAAACTGAAAGTCATGGGGAATAATTACTTGATCACAGTTCCAAAGCTGGTATGTTCTGAAGAAACTGACATTCATGTCTGTGTCCTGCCATGCCAGGACTCCCATGTGAAAGGCACGGCCCAGGCACAGCCCTGTATATTTGGCAGATCATTGTATTAGTTTCCTACTGCTGCAGTAACAAATTACTACACATTCATGACTTAACACACGTATTATTTTAGAATTCTAGAGGTCAGAGATTGAAAATGGGTGCCAGGGCTGCATTCTCATGGGAGGCTCTAGGGGAGAATCTATTTTCTCTCCTTTTCCAGCTCTTAGTTCCAGTCTAAGTTCCTTAGCCCAGGGCCTTTTCCCCCATCTTCAGAGTTAGCATTGTAACATCTTCCCTCTGACCTCCTGCTTCTCACTGATAGGGACCCTTGTGATTATATCAGGCCCATTTCAATAATCCAGGATAATCTTCCATCTCAAGATTTTAAATCATGTCCACAAAGTCTCTTTTTCTATATAAGGTAACACATTCACAGGTTCCAGGGATTAGGAACGGGAAATGTTTAGGGGACCATTATTCAGCATACCATAATCTTCTCATAAAAATCTCATCAACATACCTAAAGCCGCTGATTAGCTTTTCAGTACTTTTTATTTATTTTACAATTAATGGACATTCGAGAAAATTCTCATTTTTTTAGAAAGAGAATACAAAAAAATCAGAAATATTAAAAATATAAAATAATGCAGATGCAGAAGAAAAGTTCAAATAAAATTCTCTATAATTAGTATCTTGATAAAAATCAGCATTTTTAGGTAGAATATTTGTCCATTAAGCCTGGTTTGCTGTGAAAAAAGCATCTAAACCATCTAAACCAAAAGCATAATAATTGAAATAAGAAATCCAAAAGAAAGATTGGACTCAAAGATAATGCTGAAAATAAAAACAAAAATAAGAATTTGAAATATGAGGTAAAACGTAATAAAATTAGAAATTAATTGAGGTGGTGCGACAGCTGGCTGAAGGAATTCTACAAAATGAAAAAGAGACAATTACTGAAAAAAAAAAAGGGAGGAACAATTCCCTATGAATTTCAGAAAGAAAGAGTATGAGACTCTAGGTTTAAAATGTTCAGGCATTGATAAATTGATAATTTTCATAACTCAGGGCATGAAAATAATATTCCAAAGGAGAGAATAAATAGCTTCTATGGAAATAATTGGAATCAGAATAGCTTTATATTTTAATTCAAAAACTGCCTTTAAATTTTTGATGGAAGAAGATTTTTGGCCTAGAATTTGATACTCATACAATAAAACAAGAATGATGGTTGAATTAACATTTTTTTAGATAGCAAGTGTATTTCAAATACACAAAGACAAAAATAGCTGACCTCCCACATACCCTTTCCTAGCAAAGACTGTAGCACATTCTTTGGCAAATAAGAGTGTAAGACCAGAAAGCTGAAGTTCAGAAAGTTCTGAGTCCTCACACAATAAAACACCAAAAAAGTTGCCTTGAAATGAAACGGGGACAGCAGATCTGGAGAGAAACCAGTAAGGGTGGAAAGAGATGTGTGATGTAGTTCTTCAGGAGGGGATCAGAGGGATAACCTATATCTTTAACAAGTTCCCAGGTGATGCTGATACTGCTAGTTTGGGTACCACATTTCCTGCCCTGGGGGAGTCTCCTCTGTGGCTGAGGGCTTTTTGCTGGCTGAGGAAGTACATCAGACCAGTTGCAGAAGGCAAACCAGAAGTGCCAAAGAATCGGCAGCCCTCAACATGAAGGGAGTTGCTTTGCAAATACCCAGGTTTCCTTGCCCTTAGGTAGGAAAACTCCGAATCTCCAGATGGGTAATTGACTTGATGAATTCTTTACTGGCCCCTCTCTCTTCCTTGTGTCACTTCACTAATTCTCTACCAATGTTTCTTGAAATAACCTCTCCAATAAGCTACTTGCAATTGAATGGCTCAGATTCAGCTTCCAGGAGAACCCAAACTTTAACAGGAAGTGCTCAAGGAAATTAGTTTAATTAAATGAGTATAGACACAATTAAAAAAAATTAAATTTCACAGTAGTCCATTAAGATGCTTTTGTATCGGCCTCTGTTTACTTTTCTGACACACACGGCTGTTCAAATGGTTTATCTGCTGCCCACGAATTAACAGTGATACTGTATTAGAACTGCTGTTTAGAATGATTTTAGAAGTCACGTGCGAGTCTTTTGACTCATTTTCCTCATTTTTGAAAGCTAATTACCAATTTGTTTCCTTGAAATTTGAGCGGTCCTGTGGAAAGTAAAATATAACTGTTAGTATTTATTTACCAGCAAGGAAATTGTTGACAGGCTCACCACTGCCACAAAAACTGGAGAAGGAAATTTAAATGATTTTTATTGATGCAGACTTCCAAGGGGTAACATTTCACCACACTAATCTGGGAACAAGGAAATCTGTCAAACAGGAAGCACTTTTAAACACTGAGACATGAGAATAACGTTCGTCAGTTTTCCTTGGTGGACAAAGTAAGAGCAAAAGGTTTAGATCCTTAAAGAAAAGAGAAAGAAGTGCTTTTCAAAGCCTGGGTGATACCGCAGGTGACAGGGACCCCACTGCCTGAGGGCACTTCCGTGGGCCACTGCAGCCTTCCTCCCTCATGCTGGTGAAAAGTGGTTTTATCCTCAGGGCAAAGCTACACGGATTCAGTGAAAATCCCTTTCGAACATCAGATGCTATGTCACAGTGCTGCACACGGCCTTCTTGCCGAGCTTATAATGAGTTTTCCTCACTGCTATTACCTGAGCCCCAAAATGCACATTAAAGGACACTGTCAATTAACATTTGGATCAAAATGTGACCTACATTACAACTGACAGGGTTTCGTGGAGACAGTCCTACAGAGTCCAAATGTCTACTCATATATTTTCAACACTCTATTACTAAGAAGGTATAATGTTCAATTAAAAGGAGGCGATCCTTTGGGACCCACAAAACATAAGAATTCTGCATATTGCTATTAGTTATGTGATATCACTTAATAAATTGGCAGTTTCTTTGTAGCGCGGCTTTTATCAAAATTAAGAGAGATTCAGAAAACTTGGGCTCAGGTCTCCTGACTTTGTTCCTGAGAAGCCAGACCACCTTGACTGAATTTTGCTCCCTTTTGGCCACTGCTCCGCACCCCCAGCCAGTCTCTTTCTCCAAGAAAAGAGTTTGATCGCGTGACCTCAAAGGCCACCCCCAATTACAATTACTACCTCTCTCTCCTTATCTTCTGATGAGCTTTCAAGAGAGAAAGAAGCAAAGACAGGGCAGGAGAAGGGCTGGCACTTATCCAAAGAGAAAAGATAAAAATAGCAAAACCAATAAAGCCTAACAACATAAATATAATTTTAAGATAGGCCTATGCAATTTTTCTTTTCATTTAGATGTGGCTGTATGTCTACAGATTTGTTTCCTCTCTGCGGAATGAAGGAACGATTTGCCCCCAAGGCACACGTGTAAATGTTGTTGGGGCAGCATTTCCCATTCTGGCTCTGACGTGTCAAGAGCTTGGAAATTTTACCCCAGTCTTTACAGCAAATTTTTAAAAATGAAAAACATGAAAATCAAGGACTTTTCTTGGACCTGTCAGAGACCTGGGGTAAACTTCCACCTGAAAATCTGGAGAGGCAGGTGCGTGCAGAGATCTGGAGTTAGAGCCGGGATCTGCTTACCAGGAAGCAAAACTACTGGAGCTATAAACTGGTGGGAACACACAATGGGAATTCTGACAACTTGCTTGAAGCTGTGTGTGCACTATGGTGAGAATAAAAGTTTTCAAAGGGCTGTGGTCTTGCGGGAGCCCTGACTTGCATAGGGTTTACCTCCAGGAACCCTGTGGGTTCTCAGTGTGAGGATCTGAGCACCATCTCAGCCTGGCTCTGGCAGGGGAGGGGGAGAATAAATGAATGAACTCAGAGCCTTCTACATAACGGAGGCCTACCTATAGGAGAAAAGACAGTTCCAGAGCCGTATCCCATGTGGGGAAGGGTATTTCCCTGAATCTGGTCACTTCCTGCCTTCCTGTCTCATCTAAGAGGTGAGAGGTAAGAAACATTGGGAAGGACACAGACCAGAGACAGAATGTGCTGAAAGATTCAATCATTCGATGGTAGACATCTCCCCTTCTCTACACCTTACCACAGCGGGGCTTAAAGAGCTGCAAGACATGGGCTCTGTCTAAAGAAAGGATTTTGGGGAAGTTGAAAGACAAGAAGGGAGACAAGGATGCTGAAAGAATGGGAAGGTTCTGGCAAACATTAAACACAGCCCAGCTCCTAGCCAGGTTGATGTAAATCCTCACACCGTGGGTATTTTCCATAGTTCTTAACACTCGAAACACTGTATTCAGATCTCAAGAAGAGAGTTGAGGAATGGTAGGACAAGAAGGACAAAGCCAGCGTCAGAAACAGACTAAAATATGATACAGATTTGGGAATTATCAGAGAGTTTAAAATAGCTGTGACTAAAATACTAAGGGCTTTAATGGGAAAAGTAGACAACATGCAAGAAACAGAGAGGTGGAAACAAAAGAAAGAAACAAAAAGAAATGTGAAAAATCAAAAACATGGTAACAGAAATGAAGAATGCCTTTAATGGGTTCATCAGTAACCTGGACTGGGCCAGGAAATAAACCAGTGAAGACATGCTGATAGGCACTTTTGAACTGATAATCAAAGAGAAAGAAAACAATGAAAAAGCAGAGTGGAATATTCAAGAAATGTGAGGCAAGTTCAAAAGATGTAACTTATACATAATTGGAATACCAGAGGGCTACAAAAGAGAGAACAGAGCAGAGAAGTGTTTAAAGTAATATTGACCAAGAATTTTCACACCTTCCTCCAAAATTAGTACAAGACAACAAACCACACGTCCAAGAATCCCAAAGAACACCAAGTAGGATTAAAAAGCAAGTAAACAAAAATCTACACTAGGCACATAATATTCCTAACTATCAGAATTCACACAGGAGAAATAAGTAATCATAATTGCACATAACTGTTAAATACTTTGAATGATAATTATAACTTTCCATAAAATAAAGCACCAGGCCAAAATGATGGTTTCTCTGGTGAATTCTGCCAAACATCTTAGAAAGAATTTACCAATTCCCCACAATCTCTTCCAAAAAACAAAACAAAACAAAAAACAGTGAACACCAAGCACCCTTTAACAGATTCTATGAAGCCTTTACTACCTCACTCTAATATGAAAGCTAGATAAAGACATTACAAGAAAGGACAACTACAGGCCAATTTCTCCCATGGGAATTGAAGTAAATATCCTCGACAAATATTAGCAAATCAAGTTCAACAACGTATAAAAATAATTGTATACCACTACCTAATGGGACTTACTTCATGTGCAACTCTGTTTCAGCATTAAAAATCAATCAGCACAACCCAGCATATCAACAGATTAAAGAAGGAAGAACATATGATCATATCAATTAATCCAAAAATAGCATTTGGCAAAATCCAATGCCCATTTCTGAAAACAAAACAAAACAAAAAAACAACTCTTCAGCAAACTGGAAATAGAAGGAAACATACTGACCTTTATATAGGACATCTAAAAATATCTTGCAGTTCCCAATTTTGAGAAACTAAATGTTTTTCCAGTACGATCAGGAACAAGTGTTCTTCCTCAAATCCTCACATCATACTGGAAGCTCTAACTACTGTAATTAGACAAGTGAAAGGCAGAAAATATATACAGTTTGTAAAGGAAGGAAAAAAAAAAGTTTTTCTCCACAGATGACTTGATTATCTATGTAGAATATCTAAAGAATGGACAAAATAACTCCTGGAATTGATATATCACTTAAGATAGTGCCCAAAGAGTAAAATACATAGGCATAAAACTACCAAAATATGTCAAGGAACTAGATGTAGGAAACAAACAAAAAAAATTATGAAAAAAAAATCAAAGAAGATCTTAATAAACAGAGAAATATTTCATGTTAAAGATATTGGTAGACCTAATATTATTAAAAGGACAGTTCTTCCCAACTTGATCTGTAGGTTGAACACAGTCTCAATTACAATTCCAGCAAGCTATTTTGTATGTATTAATTAACTAATTCAAAAGTTTACATGGAAAGCCCAAAGACCTATGATATTCAACGTCATCTTGGAAAAGAAGAGTAAAGTTGAAGGAATTACACTGTCCAAGTATGAGACTGACTGTGAATTTAGAGTAACCGTGCGTGGTATCAGTGAAAGAACAGACATGCAGGTCAGTCAAACAGAATAAAGAGCCCAGATAGTGACCCATACAGCGTCCACGGACATAGCGGTATCCCCTAGAATTTAACCAGTTGTTAAAAGATAAAACATACAGGCATCTCGAGTTGGATTGACCTTCTAGTGAAGATTATTTAAGAGCATCTGTGTGTGTGAGCATCCACAGGTACTGAAATCCAATTCTGGCCTTCACTTTCAAACATTTCCTTGAATATTACGATTCAAGGAATAGGGAAGAAAATCTAGATCTGTAACAGGGAACTGTCTTGTTTCCAGTTCGGAGTGAAAGTCCTTCTCTCTTTATCTAGCTCCTCCTGATCATCATCCGTGCCTCTTACTGTTCCAGTGTACACTTAATGCTGTTCCAGTCTGTGCGGGTCTAAACTCGGGTGCACACGTCCAAGACACAGGCCTAAATTACAGACCATACAGAAACGCCTATCTCAGTCCCCAGCTTCTCAGATTGCAGACGCCCCCAGTTCCTCTTGCTCTCCCCAACTTTTCTCTGTCACGGCTGCTCCAGCATCTTGGTTGTTTCTGAAACACACCAGGCTCACCGCTGTCTCCGGGACTGCTGTCCCTTTGTGGAAGCTGTGCAACCCACATATCCACGGAGTAAACACCTCACTTCCTCAGCTCTTTTCTCAGAAGTCACCTCCTTATCCAGGCCTGCCCAAGCTGCACTATCTTACATTTCAATGCATCACTTCTCTGGACATTTCTTATATTTCTTTACACTTTGTTTTTCACCTTAAGCGATAATCCCTAAAAAACTATGAATTTTTCTTACATACCTTAGTCGTATATCTTTTTCACTGGGATAGACATTGTATGAGGGCAGGGATTTTTCCTCTGTATCCTCAGTGTATAAAAATGCCTTGCACATAGTAGGTTCTCAGTAAATATCTGTTGAATGGGTGAATGAAGTTTAAATAGCACAGTTCTCATTAATTCATTGACAAAAAAAAAAAAAAATCCAAGAAACCAAAAAACAACTGTTGGTTAATGACTGACCAGAAATGACTTATTTCTGTGTCCCGCATCTGTCTTTCAAATGTTGACCCCACATCAAGTGCCCCGTTCGTCTTTGCTCTCTTAGGGCAGTGGGAGTGGGCTCGATCCTTATAAACTGGAGCAATTCCGAAATCCCCGCATGGGAGATGCTTAGAGGCAACAATGGGAGAAAAAGAGGCTAACAAAGGAAAAAGTTCCTTTAGAGAAATTTGAGGGAAGCAAGGAAGAGGGATGAAAGGGTAATTTGGGATTTTATATATATACATATATATATTTTAATATTTATTTATTTATTTATTGGCTATATTGGGTCTTCCTTGCTGTACGAGAGCTTTCTCTTCATTGCTGCACCGCAACTTCTGTAGTTGCGGTGAGTGGCGCCACTCTTTGTTGCAGCCTGCGGGCTTCTCTTGTTGTGGAGCACGGGGGTCTAGGCACATGGGCTTCGGTAGTTGCAGCATGCGGGTTCAGTAGTTGTGGTTTGCGGGCTCTAGAGCACAGGCTCAGTAGTTGTGGTGCAGGGACTTAGTTGCTCCGGCGCATGTGAGATCTTCCTGGACCAGGGATTGAACCTGTGTCCCCTGCATTGGCAGGCGGATTCTTAACCAATGTGCCACCAGGGAGGTCCCTGGGATTATATTTTGAAAAGTGAAATGACCTTGACCTTCCACTCAATGGACAAGCACGCAAGCAGAACATGATTTTATTACACGAGGATTTTTTTCTGCTGACAGGGAGGAGGCGGGCTTGAGCCTAGGTAGACAGGAGGCACATGGGTAATGTTTCCATAACAAGATTAATATATTTTAAAGGGAGGACATAAAGAAGTCAGTGAGTTTCCATCTGGATTTTTCTTAGTTTGGAAATCTTCTCAAGTTCCTAACAGATTTTATCTTGACCTTAGTGTATTTCTGAGTTAGCAAGCATTGATAGAAAAATTAAAATGTACTCTAAATATTTAAAAAATGTATTTCAAGTGGTGATAGAACATTTCCTTTGTCATAAGGACATTTTTACCAATCTGCATAGAAATACTCCAAGTCTTGGAGAGTTTCCTCTGTATTGTTGAGGGTTCTACCATCTGCATTTTGAATTTTGGTTATTAAGGTTGCAGCTTTGTGGCCTACTCAGATTGCCAACATCTGCCTCATTTATTTAGGCTTTTTCTTTTTTTTTTTGGTATCCAGGATGAATTGAATTTTAATGGATGGGACCGATTTTAACTTTGCCTTCTATTCAAAAATAAACTTTTTTTTTATAGAAATCTAAATCTTTTCCTCTCACTCCATCCACCTGCTGGCAAGTAGGCATTTTGTAGAAATGTAATTATTACAGAGGAGCAATGCTTTTCTTTATTTAGCACCATTTACCTATTGCAGAGCACAGCGTACAGTTCTACAATGCATGATAATCATAACAGGCTACATAGACCCTTAGCTAGCTCTATTTTTGCATATGATTCATTTTCATTTCAGAAGCACAAAAGGGATTATGTCTCTATTGGAATGTCTTGAGTAAGCCCTACAGCAGGGGACCTGTGATGTCATTTGTTCTATGAAAAGCATGTATTCATCTATTATGGGCTGGTCTAAAATATAAATATAAGATACTAAAGGTTCTCTTGTTAAGAAACCGTCCTATGCATTTTTTCTCCCCGTTTAATAATCAGTACACATTTTCCCATGCAAATCATCTATTTTATAAGAAAGATCCAGCAGTGGAATCTTACATTGGAAACTGATTTCAAATCATTATCTCCGACTTCCTTCTTCAGATATCTGCTTGCTCTTTGTAACAATCTGGGCAAGGCAGTTTCTGGTCTCCATTTGTCATTTGGATCACATAAGTTTTGTCAAGCTTAGACTCAACACAGTTACTGTGTTCAGTTTCTAAAGAATTTTCTTAGTTTTTGTTGAATTGTTTGCGATTTGCCTTCTGGGTTTCAGTTCTTAAAACAGAGATTAAGATAAATTATTTAATCACAATAATAAAATGATGAGTTTTATAACAGAATTAATATAGTACAATATGATAGTACAATACTAAAGCCGCTGGATCAATTAGAAGTTGTGGACTTGAGTTCTGAATCTACCATCTCCTATCTATGTAATTAGTACTGATTACCTAATGTTTGAACAGTTCTGACTATCACTTGCCTTTTAAAGAATTAAGATCTGTTTTTTTAAATCAATATACCACATAGTTTATTTTTCAAAAACAGCTCCTGTAAGTTTCCAAAAATAGTATTGGACCACTTCATAGTTACTACCTTGTTTGTAAACACACAGAAACACGTAACGGTGTAGTCTGAGGTTATGGGCTTGATTTCAGATAATTCTTATAATAATGAAAACCGATTGCCTTAGTAAGGAAAAGACCTTTATATATGACATAATTTGCAAAGGATATAAATGGCCGCTGTCTTTTAACAGTCTGCTTTTTTTAAAATTAATTTTTATTGGAGTATAGTTGCTTTACAATATGACAACTAGTAGTGATCGATGGAATTAGAGACAGTTGATATGAAAAAAAAAAGAAACTTGCAGGAGACTTAAAAGGATGAAAATATATATGCCACACAAATCTTTACCAACAGAAAACTGGTGTAGTAATACTTTTATCACAGAAATAAAATTTAAAGCTAAACAAATTACCCTCTTAGAAAGCAAATAACATTACAAAATAAATTGACAAATTCACAGTCAACATGGGAATTTTTAATATAGTTCTGTCAATAACTTGTAGATCAAGCAAATAACGTATGATAGCATATAAAACTTGAAAAGCAAAACTAATAAGTGTGATCTAATAGATAATTTACATAGCGAGAAACCTGAAATCAACAGACAATGTATTTCGTATTAGTCACATGGAGTACTTACAGAAGCTGTAAAAAATGTTTTAAAAATGTTGGAAGACTAGGTCACAAAGAAAGTTTTGTGATTTGATGCAATGCAAACCAAAATTTCTGACTAAAATTCAATTAAACTGACATTAATGAAAACAATAATAATAACCATACAAATAAACCCATTACAGCAGCCAGCTTTTAGGATTGCCCCGATTACCCCAATGATCCTTGACTTCTGGGGTTTGGCTTTTGGGTATGACTCTTCCACATGTGTCCCAGTTGGGTTGTGTCATTGATAGATTAGGACAGAAGTTATGGTACATTCCGTCTGAGACTAGGCGTTAAAAGGCATCCAGCTTCCTTCTTTGCTGTCACTTGCATTACTTGCTCTGGAGGACTAGCTCTATGGGGAGGTCCACAGGGGAGGAACTCTGGCCTCTGCCAAAAGCCAGTGAATAATAGGGGGACCAGACTCCAGACAGCAGGTTGGGAGTGAACTGTCTTGGAGTGTGTTCCCCAACCTAGGACAGCCTTTGGAAGACTGAAACCCTGGCCAATATTTTGACTGACACTTCATGAACCCTGAGCCAGAGCCACCTAGCCGCACCAACTCCAAATTTCTGACAACAGAAAGAATGGGGGATGTTAAATATTTGTTGTTTTAAGATGCTAAATTTTAGAGTAATTTATTAGGCAGCCATAGAAAATTAATACCTTCATATACTTGGAAAATTAACATTTTATTTCTAAATGATTCCTGGGTCTGAATCTTTTTTGCTTATTTTGAGGATATTTTTGAAATTACAACAAAGTAATGAGAAGAATATGATGAATCTCTATGTACCCATTAGCCATATTTTTTAATTGAAAGTTCATCTTCCTTGCCTCAATATTTAAAAAAAAAATAATGCTCTCAATAATTAAAAATATTTTATAGGGCAAAAGATTACTAGAAGATAATACTTTATAATGCAAAACAAGCAAGCATATTATTTAACAATAAACATTTATGTATTCATCTTTAAGAGCTAAGGAACTAAAGAAACTAAGACCATAAAATAATTGGATATTCAAATTTCTTGAATTATCTACCAGAAAATTATCTAAGGTAGGTTAGTGCAAATCTAGGTTAAAACAAGGTCTATACACTACATCTTGCTAATATGTTTCTTATGTGTCCTTTACATTACAATAGTTTTCCTCCTCGGCATCTTTTTTCTATTCTACTTATTGAAGAAACCGAATTCTTTATCAGAATATCTCTGTTTGAACCCTTGTGATGTCATTTCCCTTATTTATGTCCCTTCTCTTTCCTGTCAGCTAGTACTTTTTTGAAACCATTTTTTAAAAATTGAAGTATAGTTAATATACAATGTTATATTACTTGCAGGTGTATGACAAAGTGATTCAGCTATTTTTACATACATATATATTCTTTTTCAGATTCTTTTCTGTTATAAGTTATTAAATGATATTGAATATCATTCCTTATATTTACAGTAGGTCCTTGTTTTTTATGTATTTTGTATACAGTAGTGTGTATATGTTAATCTCAAACTCCTAATTTCTCTCCCCTTGTCTTCCTCTTCGGTAATCATAAGTTTGTTTTCTATGTCTGTGAGTCTATTTCTGTTTTGTAAATAAGTTTGCTTGTACCCTCTCTTTTAGATTCCACATATAAGTGATAACATATGATATTTGTCTTTCTGTTTGACTTACTTCACTTAGTATGATAAGCTCTAGGTCCATCCATGTTGTCAGCTAGGACTTTTTGTATCTGCAGACACAGTAAGTTTCCACTTCACTCTGTATGTGTGTGTGTGTGTGTGTGTGTGTGTGTGTGAGAGAGAGAGAGAGAGAGAGAGAGAGAGAGAGAAAGATGATTGGAGGTGCTGTACAGTTTTCATGGGATCATGTCAGAGAGAATATAGGAACCTGTAGTCCACATGTAATGATGCTAAGATTGGTCCATGGATTCAGGTATCCATCAGGTATCCATTTAGGTGGTGCATCCCTTGTCAAGTTTCCAAACAAATATCCATCTGATGGATAATAACTGCCTATATTTGTTTTGCAGTAGGATTAGCAAAGTAGTGAGTTTCTATTATTCATTTTGCACATATTATTAGCTAGAATTTAATTTAAAAAAATTTCTTTACCAACTATTTGTTTAACCTGCAGTAAGTTTTCTTTAGAAAAAGCAAGATAAATGCTTAATCAAGCATTTCAGTGATTTAACATTTTTAAAATAATGATAAGTGACCAATGAGTGTCTTTTTCCTTTTTGGGTATCATTTTGAATGCAAGAATATTTTTATATTTTTTTAATTCATTGCAGTTATTATTCCTTTTGAGATTCAAATTGTTCCATCTTTGGCCAGTAGAGCCTTTTCAGATAGGGTAATATATTTCTTGTTTCCACAGTACAATATTCATTACCTTCCATGTTTTGGGGCACAACCAGATTTTCTCAGTTTATTTATACACGTTCTGTCCAGGGCTAGAATCATCATTTCTCCAAGAAACATGGGACATTATAGGCTTTCAGTATTTTTATTTCTCTTTGCTGGGAGGTATGTATGTAAGTCTGATTTTGAGTATACAAATATTAAAAAAATATATAAATAAAATCAGTCAAAAGAGAGAGCTAATTCACACATGCAAATACAGAAAAAACATCCCCCTTACTTGTTTCCCTACCTTAGAACTGTCTGGCAGTTGAACCAAGGTGTTCCCCAGGTAATTATTACAGACACATCACATGGGCATAGTGGAGCATCTGTATGTAAGTATCACTTGAATGTCCGTAATCTTCTTGATAAAGAGGCCAGTACAATATTTAAAAATTTTTAATATCTTTGTGTCATTTTTTAATCTTTCTCTTAGAAAACTGCATTTTATCATTTCCTATGCATATAGAAAAATCTTCCTCGTAGTTTGAAGACCAGCTTTTCCTAGAGACTTAAAAAGAAGTGAATACATATTTTGTATAACTTATTAAAAAGCTGACTTCCCACACATTCTCTGGATGGTTCTTCCTTCTACCGAAATAAAAACTTAGTCAATGACAATTCAAATGCATGTTATCTTACTTTGTTCACAGGACCTTAAACAACTGATTGGCTATTTTCCTTTCAAAATTAAGGATTATTGAAGCTTGTGTAACAAAGACTTTGTTCTTTGTGATTCATTTCCTGTTACTTGCTTATGTGATGATGCATTATAATTTGCAGTCTATTACTTCACAGTACTTATAACTTCATTGCTTGTACAAAGCAAAGAACAAAGATCAGTCAGGAGAATGAAAAACATTTCCTAGGTAATGAGAAAGTAAATCAACTACATTTCTTGTAAATGGATAACTAGGAACTTTTTACTAATGAGTCCTATAATTCTGACAATGCAATGTTTATTTGCAGAGTTCTCTCCCAAGAAATGTGATTATATAGGGTAATCATTATACTCTGAGATTAGGGGTGAGGTAGATGCAATCTATATGCAATTACCTCCACAAGAATTAATAGAAAATATCAAGATATGCTTTCAAGTTTTCACATCCCAATAATTTTAAATCCACTAATGCTTTTGATGAATCCATTAAAGAGTATTCAAAATAGACCATGTAGATTCATTTAAAAATGAATAACTCATCTTACTTTAAAATTTTTCACACTGCTTTTGATTAGAGAATGACTGAAACAAGAGAAGTGGTTGAACAAAGCTGCACCCATTTGCCCCCAAACAAAGTGAGTTAGTTGGGGAAGGTGAAGACCAGCCACATAAACTTTGAGGGTCAAGAAGCTGCAGGATGTTGAAGCCCCAACTGTCAATTCTTCCCTTTAATCCATACTTGAATCACTAATGGCAGTGCTATGACGTCAATTACTTCATATATTACGGCAAACATCTAGCAAATCACAAAATCAAAAATTGTGCATGGCCTCCCAATGGAGTTTCTGTGAAATACAGAAAACCTGCTCTATATGCATGAGACATAATTGGCAACCATTACAGAATCAATATAAGGAGGAGTAAAAAAGGAGATATAACTAGAGATATGGCAGAGATTAAATACATAAATATCATCAATAACTTTATGCCAGTGAATTTGAAAACTTAAATAAAATGGAAATGCTCCTAGAAAAATATAAATGTGAATGTAAAGTTAAAAACATTCAGCAAGAAATGGAAAACATGCATAGTCCTATAATCATTAACACACTTGCATCAGTAGGATCTTCCCACAAAAAAACCCCAGGCTCACATGAGTTTATAAGCAAATTGTACCCATCATTCAAAGAGGAGATTGCTTCTATCTTTCTGATGCTAAAAGAGAAGTCATACACCAACTCATTTTATAAGCCAAATACAATCCTGATATCAAAGCCAGATAAAAAACATAAAGGGAATTGAGACAATATTGTTCATGAACTTAGAAATAATCTAACCGAAACTGCAAAGTATTATGTGGGATCATCAGAAATCTATCAAATAAATTACATTCATAGATAAAAGCAGAAAAAAATAATAATCTCAAAGATACTAAAAAGTAATTCAGTGCAATCTGAAAACATGATAAAAACCCTCAGCAAACTAGAGATAGAAGGATGGTTCCTTAATCTAATAAAAGGACACTTTCAAAAAAAAAAATTGTAGTTAACATCATAATTAAGAAACACTTAAAACATTCCCTTAAAACTTAAAACTCTTCCTGGTCAGGAAACCAAAAAGGAGCAACAACAACAACAACAACAAACAAAACAAAGAAACAAAAATTAGTTAAAACTCAGGGAAATCCCTTCATGAAAATAGAGCAACTTTTTAAAAAGTATAGGCAATTTTTGCTCTGAACTCTGGAATAGCAGCTTGTGGAGCCAAATCATAGCCTCAAAAGAGCTGCAAGAAGATAGTCAATGTTCAAAGGACGGAAGATGGATTTCATGAGGCCCTAAATTGTGCAGAACACAGACTTTGCACTAAGCTCTCATTCCACGGTGGGATAGATATCTCATTGGGACAGGAAGACTCAGCGGGCTGATCTGAGAATCACAGTCAAAATTAGGATAGGGTTTTGCAGTTGGTGATTTTCCAGTAATGAAAAAGAACATAGACTGGGTGGATGTTTGATCTCGGTTCGTCATGAAGTTATTTAAAAAAAAAAAAACGAAATCATGATCAACAAGCTTTGTCACGAACTTAGTTTTATCAAGATATATAAAATACTTCTACCCATCTGTCCATAGTTTATGGACTGATGTTCCAAGTTTGTACCATTCCTTTGCATATAATTAAACCTGGAACAGCATGTAAGAAATATCTGTTGGCTTTCCAAAGGTTGTTAAGAAATCAAATTCATGTGCACAGAAAGATATAAATTCAAGTAAGAAAAAAGTTGATACCTAAAAGGTAGGGTGTCTTCGATATAATCCAATTTGTTTTGTGTCAAGATGTAAATATTTGTCTTCCCTAGAAATACTCAGGATGATTTCTGTAATAAAGTTAATTTCATTAACAAAAAAAGGGAGGGACCATGGCAATACCTCAGGCAGCTGGGTGTCTAGAAACTCAGCCATTTCCAAATCCTCTGTGAAAAGACAGTGTCCTGCCCTTGAGGCAAAACTCATGGGAGTAGAAAATGAATTATTCAGGACAACTACTCTGGGAGTAAAGGACAGAGCAGGCCCAAATACTAGTGCTGGACGAAACAGAAAGTAATAGAAAGATGGCTGCCCGTAGAGATCATATTTTTAATAATTAATCTTAACAGCGTAATAGGAGTCCTAGACCCTCAGGCTAGGAAAATGGTCCTGACCACATGTACCCCAACCTTCAAAAATCACAGGGAAACCTATTTCACTTGATCATGAGAATAAAACAAGGATTTAAGTTGAATCTAAATATGAATATATGATTTTTTAAAAGAATAAAGACAACCTGAAAAAACATGCATATGGAAAATGAGGATATGTCAAATATATATATGTATATATTATGTATACACCTGTATAATCACCACAAAGCACAACACTGAATCTAATGATATAAAAAGAGTTAGAGGAAACGTAGAAGATGGCAGAAACTGTCACACACACACACATACACGGAAGATATGTCACAACAAAAAGTATAAAAATAAAAGTCAATGTGTAATTTGGATTTCCTAATAATATGGTTTGAAAAGTGGGATTGGTTACGGGTTTCTCTTCCAAAATATTTAGTATTCCTCTCTTTAGCTTTCAACGTATAAGTTTCAACTTAGATAAGTTTTCCTTTTTCCCCCCCACATCACTCCTTTTTGGTAGAAAAAAGAAGTATGTTGGAATTTGGAGGGTTCAGGTAAAAATATACTTCCTAAAAGCCTCCTTCATGCTTCAGCTTTAAAATATTTCCCTAAATTTTAGAACTTTTTCTCCATGTCTCTCTTTCTAGCTTCCTTTTCCTTTGTTCTCATCAATACTCTTTTTTTATACCCTTCTTGAATTTCCAATAATAGCAGTAATATAATTAAGCATAACTAGAGAATGAAATGTAAAAATGTAAAATTGTGAAATACTGTGTTTAAAATAATAACTATGTTCATTTTCCCCCAGCTGATGAAAATGCCTCCTTTTATGGATGTCAGCATGCCTGAGACCTTTCCTTTAGGGTATATATTCCACTGGCTTACTTTGGAATTGACTTTTGCATAACAGCAAAGGTAAGCTCAGAGCAAAATACATGGCATATTTTATGAAATACAGATCAAATCTTGTGCCCATGTTGTTAAAGAATTGTCTTTTTATTATTGATTTTTAGGGATGTCTTTTTTCTTTTTTTTTTTGAGTCTGGATATGAGCCTTTGTTCCGATATCTTAACTGTAAATATTTTCTCCCAGTCTATGGTTTGCATTTTTAATTTCTTCATAGATGTTTTTTGATGAGCACAAATTTTTACTTTTGCTTAAATTTCATTTATAATTTTGTTATGATTGGTGTGTTTGTGTCCTATCTAAGAAATCTTGCCTATCCCAAGATCATGAATATATATATTCCTATGTTTTCCTCTAGAGCTGGAGATATCAAGTATTTTCTATAAAGGGCTAGATAGTATGTTTTAGGCTTTGTGGGCCTTATGACCTTTTTGCAAATACCCAAGGCTGTCATTATAGCATGAGTACAACTACAGACAATCACTTATAGAATGAACATGAGCATGGCTGTGTTCTAATAAAACTTTACAAAAACAGAAAGAACCCCTTTCTGTTCAGGGACGAGATGGCATAGATTCAATTTTCCCTGTACCTTTCCTCTAATTACAACTAGACACCCCGGAAATCATTCAGCAGACACTTATAAAAGAATTCTGAAAATAGAAAGAATGTGGCATGGACGCAGAGCTCAAGATCTGAAGGATGGCACCACCTTGGGTTCTTTGGATTTTTCTTTTTAACCTCTCATATGTCCCTGATGGAGAACCAGAGACAGCTGCAACCCAGAGTGTTAACAGGAATAGGAAAATAAATGAACACACACATGCACAAGAAAAGCCTGCTCTCTTTAATCAAAGAGGAGGTAAGGGGCAGCCCAGTAGGGACTTACCCAATGGCAGCGGCGGGAAGATGCCAGCAGAGGTAGAAGGTTGGGGCAACTCATTCCCTGCCTGCCTTCTGACAGCAGTAATGTCAGCCAGGGACCCAGGCACACTGACCCATCTTCACCGCATTCCAGGCTCCAGCACCAGGAGGCCCTGTGATTCAGTGCTCTCGACCCAAAACATCTTCTGACTCTCAGCTATCCAAACCCAGCAGATGGGAAGGTGGTGGGTATGGCTGTAACAGGATAAAGTAAGGGATCCTCCTGGTGTTGGAACTGTTTTGTAACTTTGCTGTGTTGGCAGATTCACAACCTTAATACACCCCACGCACGTGTATACACACACACACACACACACACACACACACACACACACACACGAGTAGAAGTAAAACTGGAAGAATCTAACCAAGGTTGGTAGAACATCAATATCCTGTCAGTGTCAAGATCTTGGTTGTGATGGCTGTTATGCATTATGGTGCAATAATCTATTCATAGAACAGATTTTTGCGTGAACAGGTTTTTGGTTCTCTAGGATGTTTACCCAATAGTGGAGTTTCTGGGTCATAAAATAACTAAATTTTTGTGCAACCATAAAACTGTTTTCCAAAGTGAAAACCACCATTCTACATGCCCACCAACAATGTATGAGGACTCCAGTATCTCCATGTCCTTTCTTGCTCTTATCCTTTTTTAAAAATTTTAACCATCCTAGTAGTATGAAGTAGTATTTCATTGTGCTTTATTTTAGATTTACATTTTTCTAGTGTATAATGATACTTAGCATATTTTTCATGTGGTTATTAGACACCCGTATATCTTATTTGGAGACATGTATATACAAACACTTTGTCCATATTTTAATTTGATTGTTTTTTCATTTTTGAGCTTTAAGAGTTCTGAATGCTATTGTTATATGACATATATGCTTTACAAGTATTTTCTCTCATTCTGAGGGGTGTCATTTATGTTACTGATAGTGTACTATTGATAGTGTATTTTGAAGTAAACACATTTTTATTTGATTCAGTCCTATTTATCTGCTTTTAAAAATTTTGTTGCTTGTGATTTAGTATCATGGCTAAGAAATCATCACCTAATCTAAGGTCTCAAAGATTCAGGCCTATGTTTTCTTCTAAGAATTTATACTTTTAGCTATTACATTTAGATATATGAACGATTTTAATTTAATTTAATTTTTTAACTTTAGACAAATATAGTCTGAGGCAGGAGTCTAACTTCATATCTTGCAGGTATATATTCTATTGTTCCAACACCAACTTTTGAAAAGATTACTCTTTCTCCCACTGAGTTTTGTTGAGCCTTATTGAAAATCATTGGCTATAAATTTAAGAGCTCTTTCTGGACTCTCAATTATATTCCATTGATTTATATATCTTTTCTTATGCTAGTACCATACAATCTTGATCACTGCAGCTTTGCTGTAAATTTTGAAATCAGGAATTGTAAAATCTCCAGAATTGATTTTCTCTTTCAAGATTTCTTTTGGTATTCTGGACCCCTTGAATTACCATATGAATTTTAGAATCAGATTGTGAATTTCTGCATAAAAGGTAGCTAATATTTTGTAGAGATTTCATTGAACCTGCAAACCAGTTTACACAATATTGCCATCTTAGTCATGTCAAGTCTTTCAATTTATGAACAAGTTATGCTTTCCATTTATTTAGGTCTTTAATTTCTATTAACTGTGTTTTGTAGTTTTCTGTACACAAAAAAACTACGTATGCATTTTTTTGTTAAATTTATTCCTAGGTATTTTATTCTTTTGAGGCAATTGTAAATAAAATTATTGTATTGATTTCATTTTTAGATTTTAAATTTTAATGTGTCCATATAAAATTAATTTTTATATGTTGATCTGAACTCATTTATTCTAATAGTTTTTTAATGAATTACTTAGGGTATTTTATAGAAAAAATCATGCCATCTGCAAATAGAGAGTTTAATTCTTCCTTTCCATTCTGGACAATTTCTATTTCTTTTTCTTGCCTAATTGCTTGACTAAAATCTCCAGTAAAATGTTAAATAAAAATGGTAAGACTTCGTTTTGTTCCCGATCTTGGGGGAAAGATTTTAGCTTTTCACACTTAAGTATGATATTAAGTACAGTTTTAAATAGATGTCCTTTATGAAGTTAAGGAAGTTTCCTTCTCTTCCTAAATCATTTAGTGATGTTTCCCAGAGTAGATAAAATTTTAAATGTTATCGTGGCTATGCCATCAGTGCATACTCACCTTTGCACAAATGTAAAATGGTACCATGACATTGAAAAAAAGGCAGTTTCAAACATTAAACACATCCTACCGGTTCTACTCCTGGATACACCCTCAAGAGAAATGTGTAGATGTGTCCACTAAAAGACTTGCATGAGACTGTCCATAATAACCAGACCTGGACACAACATAAATGACCTTCAACAGGAGAAGTGGGTAAGCAAATTTGAATGTGTTCATACAATGGAATACTGTGCAGCAATAAAAAACAGCTTCTTGTATGTCTATGACATAGACACACTATTTGTGTAACATAAACATGTACAGTTGACCCTTGAACAATATAGAGGGATAGAGGCACACACCTAACACACAGTTGAAAATTTGAGTATAATTTTGTAATTGGCCCTCTGTATCCATGGTTCTGCACCTGCAGATTTAACTGCCACAGATCGTGTGGTACGGTAATATTTACTTACTGAAAACAATCTGTGTATCAGTGGACACGCATAGTTCAAACCCATGTTGTTTAAGGATCAGCCACATACGCACGACAACATACACATGTACACACATATATATGACATATATAATAACATAGTTGAATCTTAAAAGCATTATGTTGACTGAAAGAAGACAGACATAAAAAGCACACAGTGTATGTCTTGTGAGAAATTCGAAAAAAAGTAGAACAATAGAGGTTATCTTGGAAGGGATTGATATTGACTAAAAAAGAGTAGAAGAGAGACTTCTGATGTTATAAAAGTAGAAAAGAAACTTCTGATGTTATAAAAGTGTGCTCTGTGCTTCTCTGGATGGCAGTTTCCTGGATATGTACTTATGCACAATATTATCAAGCTTTATATTAATGTCCTTTGTGCCCTTTACTGAGTGTAAATTGTACCACAGCAAAAGATGCCATGAACGGAGCATGGACAGTGGTAACATTAGCGAAAGGCTGTCACTCCAACAAAATAACAAATGGAAAATATTTGGGACTTTGTTTACTGTCTAGAAAAATGAGTGGTTTATATTGAAATTTGTAAGATTAGTTCACTCATTTATTAATTCACTTAACAAATACTTAATGCTGCCCAGATGCCATGTAAGTTTTTTACTACCAACGCAAACATTTAAAACAAATCATCCTTTTGAAAAATTCCCAGTATTTATGGACTTCCTGTATTAACTTATTCTAAAATCATTGTTCTACGATCATTTGTCATATTTTTAATACCTAAGTAAATGCTTTTATTAAATTTTCTTGACACATATTCCAGATTTAAGGAATATAGCAAGCTGGAGATTTCTCATTCCAACCTGTTATTATGTGGTTTCATTAGTAACTTCAAACACTGTGCCATTTCTCCTCAGTTACTTTTCTTTCAATTGCTTCATTTCCACACTTCTAGCTTTTAGTCAATATTCCTCTCTCTTTCTGGTCCAGTGTCATTTATTTTTCCATCTCAATCTCACCATCTTCACGACTCTGTAAGTCTTGGACCTCTCATCTTTGCTATTTCATAGGACCTAGACACACACACACACGGAAATATAAATTACAACAGGCATAGAAAAATGTAGACTCACAATCTAAGCCATTTTTTCTCAATTTTTTATATTGTCAGTAAAATTTTAAAAATAATCCTGTTTAAAAATGTGGGATCTCTTTAGCAATAAATGACAAATGGAACCATCTTTTTTCTTCTGGTCTGAAGTGCTTTTTTCTTGGTGGTTTTATTTGATGGATCCGTGCACAGTTCAGGCCAGAAGAAAAAATATATGATTCATCTGCAGGCTGAAGCCCCGTTTGAATGGCACTTTATTTACATTAGCATTCCTAATTACTTAATGACCAATCAGATATGGTTCATTGGTAGTAAGTGTAGAAACATGTTGTCTGAAGGATGTCGTTTAATTAGTATACTCCTAAAAACATGTCCCTCGTGACCATTGGATGTAATCATTATTTTATGTATTTAACTGTGAAATTCATATTTACTCAGCAGGCTAGAGAACAGCTTTTTAGTTCTCAAAGCTGTTTAATAGAGCATAATTAGATTTTTTAAAGGAGCAGCAAAATCTCTACAAAAGTTGATTATTTTTTAAAAAATAGCCATCATTCTAATAAAATAATTATTACATCTAAGTACTAATATCATATCTGAAAAACTTGAAAGGAGCAAAAAGCACATGAAGAAGCTTATTATAATTCTGCCCTTAGTAACATAGGTATACAAGGTTTACCTTCTTCTAAACCACTGAGATTACTTAGATATTTTCACTCTTGGTTAATGATTTTGAAAATGACCTGATTTCAAGGGTAAATGGAGATTTATATTTTCCTCCTATTGTTTATTCATTAATGGCAATCATATTAGTTAAATATTTATTTCCAAAAAATACAATATACAAAGATCTAAATTATAGACTTAGTGGGAGAGATCAACAGTTCTCCTTCCAAATAGATTCTTTTTTCCTAATGGTTATATCTTCCATAGGTTGTCATTTATACTTGACTTCTGAGATGTACCCTATTTCTTAATATGTGGGGTATCCCTTGTTATTTGATATATAAATAGAGAGGTATATCTATCTCTATCTATCTATCTATCTATCATCTATCTATCTATCTATCTATCTATCTATCTATCTATCTATCTATCATCTATCTATTCAAAAAAACTAGTTTGCAAGGATTTCAAACAACCAATATACAGTCTACTGTGGATAAAAACCGTCATGTAGAACTTTCTAGAATGCTTCCATGACCTCACTGATTGTCTACAGTTCTGATTAGAGGGTAAATCATACGTATGGCTCAGGACTGCTTTGTTTGCTTTACATTCAGAAATTAGTCAGTATCTATTCAATTGATCCTGGTATTCTCACTCATTCTTATTCCCTGGAAGATGTTTTTCTCACTCAGTCCCTTCACGTGCTGTTTCAGGAGTACACAGGCAAGTCCTCATAGCTGTCTTGCATTTGAGGCACTAATAGCAACAACAATAATAATAGTAAATTTATATTGTCAGTATTACTGAGTCAAACGTAATGCTAACAGTATTATGCTACAACAAGGAATTTGAGGTTGCCTGACTCTCAGCCCAATCTTCTTTCCACTGCCACAGATCACTGAAAATATAGAGCAGCTCCCTACCAGCACCTGCAAGAAATACATTATCTGCATTCATATATGAACATGTATATTTATGTATGAATATGTACATATCACTCAGGATTCTTAATTACATGGAAAAGAAACTGAGACTAACTGAAATGGCCTGATAGCTTGTTGGTAGTACATAGAGGAAAAGATGTGATAATCACCTACTCAAGTAATAGAAAGAGCAGAAGGAGGCTCAGTCAAGGTCATGTGGCAGGAACAGCGTGCCTCAGATGCTGCTGCTGGTAACACCTCCACTGTCATGGAAGAATATCCAGGCCACTAGATGCTGTCACAATAGATGAATGCTAAGCCTGAGATTAAAAGTCCTAAACAGGATTATATAAAGGGCCCAGGATTAGTCAGTTGACTGCATTTTACCTTCCAAGGTGTCGGGGAGAATGTTCCTGCCGCTGCCTCCCGCTGTGGAGTATTCTTCCAACCAGCAAGGTGGTTGGATTCTAGGTGGTCAAAGAGGAATTTGTTTCCTGCAGCCATTATACACCAGCAAATGTCCAGTTAGAAATATCTAATAAGGTGCTTTCTGACAAAAATGGACACACCAAGAGAGCTGCTTCCAGATTAGCAAAAGAGCATTAAAATATTTTGAGTGAAATCACAATAAAGTGAAATACAATAAAATTCAACAGCACATCATGCTTATAATTTTTTTTAAAATTGAGACAATGAATAGTTATAACAAAGGATAACCTACATTGAAATATTGAAGCATATAGTCTCAGATGAGTTGACTTTATATTTGTGGATGTAGATTAAATGTGTAAGTAGGTCACTCTAGTTAAAGTAATAAAACTTTTTTGAAGCTTTGGATGGAAGAAGAGAGATAGAAAAGTATTGTGCTGAATCCAGACTATTCTGGTCTTTTTGATGCCTCACATGGGGTCTTAAGAATGAATAACCAAGATATTACAAAATATTCTGATGTTGAATTATTGTTTGATTTTCTTTTGAGGGACAAAGGAACAGAGCACAGCTCTGTAGGTGAGGGCAGAGTTTTCCTTGAAGCAAATCAAATTTCCCCTGTCAGTCATTCTGGGAGGCCAAGGGGAGGAGGGCTCTTGACTTCAGGGAGGGAAAACCTTTTATCTCTGGGGTTTGGGGTAATTGGCCCAGAAACCATACTATGGAATTGCCCGTGGTTATTTTTTAACAGCTTTATTGAGGCATAATTGACATATAACTAATTGAACCTATTTAAAGTATACAGTTTGATGAGTTTTGACATATGTATACACCCATGAAAACATCACCATGATTAAAATAACTTACCCATCACATTCACGAGTTTCCTTGTAACGTTCACTCTCTCCTCACTTACACCCCCATCACTCAGCTCTGACCCCAGGTAACAACTGATGGGCTTTCCATCCAGTTGCATCACATTTGTTAGTTGTCTATGAATGGAATCATACAAGGTGTATTCTGTTTTGTCTGGCTTCTTTCAGCTTTGATTTTGAGATTCATTTGTCTTCTTGAGTATCAATAAAATGTCTTTCATTACTTTACCTTGCTGAGGAGTATTCCATCTTATGGATATACCGTAATCTGTTTATCCTCTTGTCTGTTTATGGGTGGATATTTTGGTTTCCAGTTTGGGCTATTACAAATAAAACTGTTATGGAGATTTGTGTACACTGTTTTGTGTGGACATACGCTTTTCCTTAGGAGCAGTGTACCTTTGTCATATGAAAGGTTTAAGTTCATCTTTCTAGCAAACAATCAAACTATATTCCAAAGTGATTGTGCCATGTTAGATTCCCACCAGCAGTATATGAAACTTCCATGTGCTCTCCAACACTTGGCATTGCTTGCCAATGGTCATATCCAAGGAACTAGTATTAGCAGTTGGTAGAGGTAGAAAGCCAGGTTTGGGGCATTCCATATGCATCTTTCTTTCTTTCTCCCTTCCTTTCTTTCTTTCGGCCATGCTGCATGGCTTGTGGGATTTTAGTTCCCTGGCCAGGGATTGAACCCAGGCCCATGGCAGTGTAAGTGAGGAGTCCTAACCACTGGACCACTGGGGTAGTCCCAGCAAGGTTTTGCATTCAGCCTCCAATGATACTCAGAGTGGTCACTTCTCATTAGTACTGGATGGGAGTGGGATTTCTCTGCATATGATCTCCATTAATCCCGTAAATGTCAACCCTTGTTGACAGTAATGAAAGTTTTGGCTCTCTACTTGGTTCTCTCTGACACCATCCTGGTTTGAATGTTGGGAAATGTTGTTAAAATCTCATGAAAGTAAAAGTCCAGGCTTCCCCTTCAGCCTTTGCAGGTGTGTTTATACTAAAGGCATAGTTTTTGTGTGTGGTGTTTGGCTGGAACAGAGAGCCTGTTGTTTGAAAGTGTTGTCTTGCTAGACTGTCCCTGTATGCTTCTTTTTGAGAGAGAAAAGTGTTTCCTTGAGGGATTTTTTTTTTTTTTTTTGGTTAGCACCCATTGGTGCCAGGTTGCTGGCTTCATCAGTTTCAAATCTGCTGTATAAGAGGCAAAAAGAAAATGCAGAAAACTCACCTTTTTCTTGTTTCTGTGATTCCAATATTCCTAGGTTGTTAAGCCTTCCTCTCTTCACCTTTCAAAGTCTTCTTATGGTTGTTTTATATATAATATACAGGCTTTAGCTGTATTTAGCAGAAGGAATAAAGGAAAATATACCTACTCATAGCTGGAATATATTTTCTTTGTTCCTTTTAATGGAGTGTTTGTGGCTGTGGACTGAATGGTGTCCCACCCAAGTTTGTAAGTTAAAGTTCTAAACCCCAATGATGATAATTGGTGATAGGGCCTTTAAGAAGATAATTTTGCATATCTGAAAAAGTTTTTATTTCCCCTCGGATGTTTAAAGGTATATGTTCATTGATTATAGACTTCAAAGTTTTCAGTTTTTTCTTTCAGTGCTGTAGAAGAAATCAGTCCACCATCATCTGGCTTGAATTGTATCTGATGAAAAATCTGCTCTCATTCTTATTTTTGTCTTCTTTTTTCTGGTTGCTTCCAAGATTTTTCTTTATCATTGGTATTAAACACTTTGAGTACAGTTTATCATACTATAGTTCTTTTCAAGTTTCTTGTGCTTTGCTGAGATTCTTTTATCTATGAGGTCATATATGTATTTATCGAATTGTTTACACTTTGGACCAATGTTTTTTAAAAAATATTTTTCTGCCCTTCTCTTACTCTTGTTTCCTTTGGGGACTTCAATGACGTATATTTTAGGCCACTTTAAGTTGTACTATAGCTCAATGAAAAAGTACTAGTACTTTTTTAAAAATCTATGCTTTATTTTAGATAATTTCTATAAATATATTTTAAAATTTATTTGTATCTTCTGTAACATTCAGGGTAATTTTCATCTCAGACATTGTATATTTCATCTCTAAAAGTTAGATTTGGTTCTTTTTATATTTTTTCTATTCCTCCTAAACATGTTCACACTTGCCTCTACTTTCTTTAATACATATTGTACCAATATAACAACTGTTTTACTATCCTTATCTACTAATTCTATCATCTATGTCATTTTTTGTTTCTATCAATTGATTTTTCTCCTTGCTATGATTTTCTGTTCATTTGCGTGACATATAATGTCTGATTGGTTAGTAGACATTGTGAATTTTAAAAGGTTGGGTCTGGTATTTTTGTATTCTTTTAAATAATTTTTGTGTTTTGTTCTGAGTGACTTTTACAGTACTTGGAAACAGTCTCACTGTTTTAAGGCTTGCTCGTAGGCTTTATTAGAGGGGGCCAGAAAAGCCATTTCTCTAGCACTATTTTACCCCACTGCTGAGGCAGTGCTCTACTGAGTACCCGATGCCTTGTGTACTAGAAGCTTTAACTATTCCTGCTTATGGTAACATGAGCTATTCTAATGCCTGTATAATCTTCAGGGGTTGTTTTACCCGCTCCATTTTTGTGTGTTTTTGCCTGAATTGAATCATTTTCTTATACTTATCACTAACTAGTACTGAAGGCTTGAGAGGAACTCTCTTCATCTCAGTGCTCTCTGAGCAACTGTTGCTTCTCCAGTACTCTGCTCTGTGCCTTGAGTTTCCAACTACTCTACTCTGTCTCCTCTACTCAGGGAGATGTTTAAACATCTTAGCTTCTCACTTTCTTCAGTGTAGGGTGTTAATCTCACCATTCTAAGGCAATTTTACATTTATTTTATTCTTTTCCCCTTCTTTCAGGGACCAGTGTCTTGACCTGTCTGGTGTCCAATATATGCAAACATTGTTTCAGACAGTTTGTCCAACCTGTTTAAATAAGGAGGGTAAGGTGAGTCCCTGTTATGACATAATATATATAGTTGGAAGGGGAAGTCCTATAGGAAGTCCTATATGGGAATGAACCTCCGTTTCCTATGTTTGGACAGATGTAAGGAAAGGCAGGAGGCAGTTTGGTATGAGACCCCATGAAAAACCCGGCACTAGGCTCTAAAGGAGTCTGTGTAGATTTGTCTCCATTATACTTGGACCTTTATGAAGAGCTTTATAAGCTAAAACCAAGTAGCTACTACTCTGTTCAAAGGAGAAGGACCTTTCCACTCTTGTTGACACTAATGAGAAGAAAGCAGGGTCCCTAATCCTGGATCCTAAACCCTGAAGTCGTGATAATTAGGAATAAACCACTATACCCAGGGGAGGAAGTGGACACGAAGGGTTTTTGTTGTTGTTATTTTTGTTATTTGTTTGTTTATTTGTTTCCAAATAGAGGATTGTGTTAGTGTAGTTTTCACATTTTGTAGTCCATGAAACTAAAACAGCTACTCAGTTACCAGAAGCTGGGGTGATAATTTCATAGAGAAAAACATGGTCACATTGTCACATTCATACTGCTCCATTCCAGTCTTCTTAAAGAGTTTTGTTAAGCTTCACCAATTGCATTGCAAGGGCAATATTCATGAGAAGGAAAAAGAAGTATAAATAAACTAATGATACTCGTGTCACCATGGGTATTACATGACAGTGTTAAAATAGGTATTGATAAAGATGTTTGATAAATGTATGTTTAATTAGAAAGGTAACCAGTAAGAGATATAAAGGTGTTAAAGGAGTATGAAATATGGGGAGAAAGAAAAAGAGGGCTTACTGTAAATGAATTAATTCTTTACATTTTCTTTAAGGTATCAGTGTCTATTGTCTAAAATGTTTAATGAAAAAATGATAAAGTGTGTCATTAAATATAAAATATAAAAGTAACCAGAAGAAGACAAAATCAGAAGCCAATAGAGCCTGCATGTGGGGTTTGTGTCCTAGAAGACACTATCAAAATATTTTATTACAAGCTTACCACGTAATTTTATTGCTTGAAAAAACCAGTGCATAAAATACTAAATCTCAATGATCTATAATGCTTTTTATGTAAAATATCTTGTTCTCTGCTATTTGAATTCAACACCCTAAGACATGGAGAGAAAACTTTTAGGAATCCACTGAAAACTGTCTTTGTATCCATAAAATCTCTTTGCTGAATTAAAAACAATTATAACCAAAAATATGTAAAGAGAAACTGTGAACCCCAATTCCAGTGTCAAGAGACACTGATAGACCACAGAGAGATTTATAACCTATTCTTGTGCATATTCTGTTTCTTGGTGACCTTGAAAGCAGGCAAATTCCCAGAGTCACTGTAGCATCTTGTACATATTTTAAATTCAAACCACCTGTTCAAAATAACCAAACAATTCTATGGACAATCAAACAATGGTAGAGTTCTTAAAGAAAACTGATTTAGGAAAAGCAAGGTTATGAAAAACAGTGTCACCGAAAGAAAAAGCCACAGAGTCTGGCTTAAATCCAGGGGCCAATTGGAAGTGATTCCTTACAAACAGCAAAATAATCACTTTAAAACAAAGACAGAGCAGTGTAAAGACATAAACATCCATACTTCATGTAAATTGCAGAGTTGTTAACAAAAGATTGAGGGATATTACTAAGGCATAATGTTAAAATTTTAGGTTAATTTTGCTTGGCATGCCCAAGTTCAGCAAAACAAGTTCAGTATCAGATTCTGTGGAATATTCTAGAATAGAAAATATTTATTTAGCATAAATATATTATCACACGTTTTGCATTGCTGGTTCATATATTTCAAAAGAAACATCATTATAAAAGTGAACCCAAGTTTCAACAGATTTAGAAAATATAGTGAATAATAGAGGATGTCTACATAGCGTAAAAGAATAATTTAAAAAATAAGAGAGGAAGGTAAAGTTAACATCATAATAATATTTTTGCATTTATGTGGGATATTTAATCTGCAGATATCAAACTGTTCATGTTAGGAGAGAGTGATTTGGATAATACAAAATAAATAAGGAAGAAGAAAGATGCTGTAATACTGTGTGTGATTGAGAGAAAAAAACTGTTTGGACAAACAAAATTGAAATATAATAGAAGGATACAATGTTATATTATATCATGCATGAAAATGAAACAATATATGTTGATATCAAAACTGTTAGAAAAATTTGTCCAGACACCTAAGCAGGAAAAAGTGAAAAGACACAAATAAGTAAAAAAAATTAAATAAAACCAACAAAATTTTGGCATGTACTCATATAACTAGCATAATTATTCTATTTATATAAAAGATAGATAATGCACATTTTACGTCTGTCTATGTGTCTATCTATCTATCTATCTATCATCTATCTATCTATCATTATCTATCTCAGAGGAAATATGGTATCTTCCTTAGGTATTGATGTTGCTTTTTATACTTACTGAAATATTCTACCCTAAAAATCTAGGAAGCCATGTTTATTCAGTGCAATATAAAACAACACATATCCACAACTTTCAAGCTGATGAAACCAAGTATCAACTGATGAAATTTTAAAATATTGTTTAGTCTATAAATAATAATGCAGTGAATAGCAGGTGCAATGGAGAAGCACTGATGCAAAGTATAATCATCTGAGGGTTGACATAAGTTACCTGGATTTGTCTGTCTAATTTCTCTTGGTATGCTAAAACATATTTCAGAATAAAGACGATAAAGCAATCGAAATGATATTTTACAATGAAAATTAAATAAATGAAATAAATCAATATTAGAAAGCCCTCCCACTCTGTGGGTTGCTTTGTGAAAAAGGTCCCTGTAAATATAATCTGATTTTTCAAAAGAAATAACATTATGAACAAAGGGTACCTTGATTAAGGGCACCATGCCCAGCTTTATTTAACCCTGGGCATATTACAAAATATATGAAAACAGTGTTAGACTACTGACTCTGAGCCAAAAAATATCTTTTAGAGTAAATTTTGAAAATAGCTAACATAATAAAATAGGGGAATATTAATGTTACAGTGAGGGATCACAGAGTAAGATTTCATTCATTGCTCTGTAGTTTTAAATACAGAATAAAGTCTTTTGGACCCCACGATTTTCACGAATTAACTGATGTCTGAAAAGCATTCTGGATGGGCCATAAAGAATGAGTGCCTGGAGAATATAGAAAAGGAGCAGGGGAAACCCCAGGTAAGGGAACAGGATCACAGGTGAGACGTCTGTGGGAGGGGCCTGGCAGCTTGCCCAATTGTCACCTAAGGCAGAGTTGAGGAGGGATTTATGTATCAGAGCCATCATGAGGCCACTGGACAAGCCACATGCTTTTTATATCTATAAAAACATCATTAAATGAGATGAGCAGACAGAAGAATAAAATGACTGTTTAGTGAGCTCTTATTTTGAGGCAGACGTTGTATGACACACGTTACTTAATTGACTTTTTGGCAACAAGCCTGTGAGTTAGGCAGTAATCTCATCTCCTTACAGACATGGAACTGTGATCTAGAGAAGGTAAACACAACCTGCCTAAAGTCACAGCACTGGCGTGGGTAAGAGTCCAGATCCTAAGCAGAGCTGGAATTTTTAAAGGCAGCACCAACCTTGTTACCAAACTCAGGTCTGGGTACTCACCACGTGAAAATCAATAGTCAAAAGGCAGATGTTGGTAGAAAGGAAAAATGTTGCTTTTAATCAGAAAGCAGGCAATCTGGGGAGAAGGCAGACTCAGTGTCCTAGAAACATCAACTCGGAAGATTCTGTTCAGCCATGAAAGTTTTAAAGGGAAAAGGGGAGGTAATCTCAGTTAATCATTGAGATAGGGGATCAGATTCATCAGCATCCCCCACTGTGTGCAGGCTTGTCAACTCCTTGTGCTCTTTCTTTAGATGCTACTGTGTTCACACAGTTTGCTCACAAGATTACTAAAGGAGAAGCTAGGGAAGAGATCTGGTCACCTGTTAATTTCTTATTCTTCATTTCTACTTCTTTGATCTATGGAAAGATCCAACAGATTAGGCAAAGTATTGTGTGTTCAAAAGATTTGAAATGTGTGCTAGGGCCAGAGATAAGTAGAACATGGGGGTGCCTGGTTTAAAAGTTAGTTACAGTGTAGCTCTGCTAAAGTGACAAGAAAAGGGGCTTCCTGCTAAGCCCAGTTTCCTGCAAGGAGCTGCTTACAAATCCCCCCTATCAGGTATAATTCCATATCTGTGGGATTAGGGATGAAGGTCCCTCTTCTGTAACTTCTTCATGCTGAGAAAGGGTGTCCAGGTCTTAGGGTGAAAGATATGGATATGGGTTTGAAGCACCTCTTTGCTGACAGTTCTAGTTGCCCACTTACATATACGGACAGAACAAGCTACAATTATTTTGATGCCCACAAAGATATAGATTATTATGAACAATAGCGTTAATCCCATTGTTTTAAGGCCAATTCTTGGAATTGTTCTGGCCATAGACTCCGTACTGCTCAAGATGGAGCAGCTTATGTCAAGGCTGCAGTCTGGTCATCATGCAGTTAGCTTTTTCCCTCTGGTGGCAGTTACAGTATCTGTAAAACAACTCAGGAATGTGCATCAGACACCGAGTCTGTGACTCTGTTGTCCTAATCTTTAGCTGCTTGAGTCTGCTCTTCTATGACTCAGGGAGGCCTGGGAGATTTTAGCTTTTCTGTAAATAAGAGGCAGGGGACTTGGAGGGGTCTTTGTACTGAAGGGAGGGGGTGCAGGGTTCTGCTCAGTTCCAATCAGATTTTTTTGTATGGATGAAAAATTGTTTTATGCATCTTGATGGGCAATTCCTCCTAAAGATGTTGCTTTTGTTAACGTGGCTCCTTTTGCAAAGCATTCTCATTCATTTGAAGAAATCCTGTGAGTCTTTTTCAAAGGTGCCCATCTATTACCGCTTCTATACAGTTTTTCCTGATTTACTACAGGATTTCTTCCCATCATCCGTTCTTGCTATTAAAAGTGCACTTTAAACATAGCACTTACCATTTTTTAATAATCTTTCCCTTTCAACTATCTTCCCTTACCAAACTCTGAGTTGCCAGACTAACTCTTAGTACAATGATCAGCACAGTGGAAGCACCAAATACATATTTTTCATTGATTGAATAAATAATTATCTGGGAAACTGGTAATGCACATACATAACGTATTGAGTTTTTGCCCCCCCCCCCCCCCCCACGATTCTTTAAAATGATGCTGGTTCTATTTGCTCTCAGAATCATCAAGTAAAGGGAATTTGTGGCCCTAAAATGTGGAATTTGTGGAAATGATAGAATTGAAGCAATCTTCATGTGCTTGTGTGTATGTTTCATTCTTTTTTTTTCCTCCTAAGATAAGAGCAGGATAATTATACAAGTCTCAGTGCTGAGAATATTTAAATAGTTTAAAAGTTTTACAGAATGGAAGATTATTAAAAAAAAAAAGCTCTTACCAACTTTTCGTTGCATGCCTATTTTAGTCTAAGTAGCTTTCACCCCTACAGTCAAAAGTATATAAAAGAGAGCTGTTGAAGATGTGCTCTAACAATTTTGGCAATTTTTGCACTAGCTAAACTTTTTTTTCCAAAATGCTTGTACTGTTGTTTCTTGTTGATTCAGCACTAAATTGAAATGTTTCTTTTTTCCTACCATCAACTTAAAAGTCTACTTTTTAATTGATTTATTTCTTATGCAATTGCAAAGATTTTTTTATAGTGTGAAGTTCTGAACTTGACTTTCCATTCATTTACTCTAAAACCTTGAGATGTCTTCCATTTACACAGCTATCTCCCTAAGTGATGAACTCTATAGATGACATTCACAAACTGTCAATCCCCTTTATCTTTGTTCTGTGCTAGAACAGCTATTCTAAGGAAAGAGTAGGTGCAAATTACTGCTGAAGGGTTTATCAATTGAGGCTCATTGTGTACAGATGGTTAAATTGTATTCGTGCTATGCCATTGTGAAACTACTTCTGAAAATCTGCAAAATAATTGAGTTTCCAGTGGTGATGGAGGGAGCAGTTATATTTGCAAGTTTGTCCTCGTAAGTTCTTTGGGATTCATTTGGAGAAATCTGATGATTTTTGCCCATCATTCTTAGGCACTTCTACTCCTTTTTCCATTTTATTGTTGTCTTTTTTAAATTGAAGTGTAGTTAGTTTACAATATTGTGTTTGTTTCAGGTGTACAGCAAAGTGATTCAGAGATATATATATTTTTTTTCAGATTACTTTCCATTAGAGGTTAGTACAAGATATTGAATACAGTTTCCTGTTCTCTACAGTAAATCCCTGTTGCTCATCTATTTTATGTACAGTAGTGTATCTGTTAATCGCATACTCCTCATTTATCCCTCTCCCCTTCCCTTTCTACTTTGTTAACCGTAAGTTTGTTTTCTATGTCTGTGAGTCTGTTTCCATTTTGTATAATTTATTTACATTATTTTTTACCTTCCATGTGTAAGTGATACAATATTTGTCTTTCTCTGTGTGACTTACTTCACTTAGTGTGATCATCTCTAGTTCATCCATGTTGCTGCAAATGGCAATATTTCATTCTTTTTCATGGTTGAATAATATTCCAATGGGAATATATGTGTGTGTGTGTGTGTGTGTGTGTGTGTGTAAGATATCTTCTTAAACCAATCATTTACAGATGGGCACTTGGGTTGTTTCCATGTCTTGGCTATTATAAACAGTGCTGCTATGAACATGGGGGTGCATGTATCTTTTCAGATCAGAGCCCTTCTATTTTATGGCTTTCTTGCCCCTTTCTTTTGAAGGAAGATATAATTTAGCTTCACTAAGTAAAATAGAGGCTTTGTTTCCTAACTTCTTTTGCAAATGGGTATGGAGAAATTTATAACTTCTAACAGAAATATTATGAGGCAGGTGCTGGGGATCCTTCATTGAAAACAGCATCTATATAAACCTTTTGCTTTTTTCTAGAACTCCTCTTCTACATTGTTGCTTGGAACGTGGATGCTACCACCTTGGAACATGAAGCTAAGGTCCAAAAGGGTGGAACCACAAGGTAGGAAGTGGAGTCTCAGAAACTAGTTCATAACTAACCATCTCCAAGCAGTTGGTTGAGAAAGACATGAAGGGTTCTATTGCTTTGGGCTTTCTATCTCCCATAGACAAGCCCACTTATAACTAATACACTGTCGTTGTTCGTCTCTTTATTTCAGCCCTCTTTCAATAACAGATGCCATACTTTTCACAGCCTTAAAGAATATAAATTGGTCCATTTGTCTGCCCCACTTAGTATAGCTCCTCTTTGCATTACCCTAAAGCACCATAATTGAAGGACCAATAATTTAAATAACACATTTTTCTTGTTTTTTTTCTTTTCTTTCTTTCATTTTCTTGTTTTTGTTTTGTTTTTTTTAAGATACTGAATTTTGCTAATATTATTAGTGAAGTGTTGTGTTCAACCAAAATCTGTTTGATGCTGATGGAAGATGGATCCCTGGGCAGGGATGAGAGGCATGCCTGAGATGCAGGCCTGGCCAGCCCCCAGGCTGAAGCAGTGAGCATCCCTTCGCCCCCCTCACCTCATGGGGTATGTTCAGTTCACCCTGCAGGAGGCCACATTCAGCATTTCTGCTCTGCCTCCCGTCTGTGGAGATAGCTATCTCATTATTTCAGACACGCTATTCTTTTACATATATACATAGCAGTATATAAACATGTACTCTATATATTATATATAATTATATATATAATTATATGTATATATATATAATATGTATATTTATATATAATATGCTTTTTGAACAGACTATATACTTATATAAAGGACATATACATGTAAAGAACATATATATATCTCAAATATATTGTTCATATATTCTTTAATAATAAGCCAACTTTAAAGTTGCCAGATAAATGGCTGTGGAGGAGCATTGTTTTGGTCACATATTGCTAAAATTTCTAGCTATATGGAATAGCTGAAATGTAGTTTTTGGTCTGGTTGTTGTTACATGATTTTGGTATCAGTGTTATATTAGCATCATAAAAGATATTGGCTAGCTTCCTCATTTCATCAAACCATTTATATAATATGAGTATTTATATTTCGTTAAAGGAAATCAATGATGAAAGGGTCTAGTTTTGGAGTATTTAAGTTTCTTACACAGTTATTGTTCTGTGTAGCTTTTTTTTAAAATTTCAATTGTCGGTTTTAATTATTTACGTTTTGTCATTTAGCCTTGCATTTCATAGAGCTACATATTCATTTGTAACAATAATTTGAATAGAATAGCACCTAGTATTGCATTATAAATTTGAGTACACTGTGTTATTTTATGACAATTAAATATTATATATATATTTAAAGGTTATTTCTGTTTTTTTAATCTTCATATCATTCAAACCATGGATGTATTGTTAACATTTTACCTGGTTTCCATTTTGCTAAGTTTTTAATTGTTTAAAATTTTGACTTTTTTTTTTCTTCCCTGTGGGCTCAATAAGCATTGATGTTTCGTTTTCTGGATTTCATTATTTCTTTCCAGACATCAAGTATTACTTTTACTGTTCTTCTCTTCAGTAACATGTCTTTTTTCCTCTTACTGCTTTTAATATTTATCTTTAATATTTAGCAATTTCTTTGCATTCCTGCTTCTTAGAGATTCTTACCGTTTTAAAGTTGAACTCTCAATAAATTTGGAAAAAGTTTGACCAATATTTTTACACTTTCTTTCTGAACAACTCTTATTTCTCTTTTTTGAGGACTTCAGTTCCACTTTGGGTAACTGAGGCTTTCTTTACTACCTTCAATTATTTTTCTCTCTGTTGTTTATATTGGGCAAGCTGCTGCTCTGTCTTCAAGTTCACTGACTTGTACTTTTATTTTCTTCAAAAGTTTCTATTATTGCTCATCAAGTAAAATTTTATTTCTGTTATTTTATTTTTCAGGCTTAAAAGTTCCTTTAGTAGTTTTTGATATTTTCTATATTTATACTGATTCCTCCATCTGGCCCATTATTAAAATTATATTTTTAAAGTCAAACAGATTTTTGTTTCTTTAAATTTCTTGTCAGCTAATTTTAGTATCTACATCATTTTGCATCATTTTTTGTTGGCTTCATATTTGTGGGTTATGGCTAATATATTTAAAGAAAATTCTTTGCTCTGTAGATATTTGCTTGTAATATTTCAATATTTATATTTTAATATCGACATTTGCCATGGTATATCATGTGAAGAGTCTCAGCTTTTGTTCTGTTAGGCTAGCTTATTAGTTTATCACCTTTAACTTTTTTCTGTCACTGTTGTAGAAGGTGTAATAAAAGCTGGATGTACTTATTAACCTATCAAAAGTAGTGGACTCAGACTCAACACTGTCTCATAGGTGGACATCATCTGAAATACATGTTCTGCTCTTTTCCTCTCCAGTTGTTTTTCTTTTACAGCTTCCTTCATATACCTTTCTCCTACATACACAAACCACAGATCAGCCAAGAAGTTATGGACAGGGGATTTATGGCAGATTTTGGATCCCCAGCAAACATGGGGCTCTGGATTCCTGTTTTCCATTGTTTTTAACATCAATTTTGAACAGTAATGGCTGACTTAAGTTTCATGCTCTGATACCGTAATCCGAAAAGACCCCTGATCTCTGCTTGAGTTTCAACCAACTTGCGCTATATACACCGGAGAGGGGTCCTGATGGAAAAGCTGTATAAATGTGGATCACTCTCAGTTTACTTCTCTTCTTTCAACAGTTGAATTCCCTCCAGTTTCTGTATTTTCCCCCTCTGCTATTTCTTTAAATAGTAAATTTTTGTAATTTGTCCAAAGTTTATAATTGCTACCTGCTACCAGTTGCTACAAACAATATTGCTTATTATAGCATTGGGTACTTATTAATAGCTCATTGAATGGTAGTACATCTATTACAAATATAATTGTTATGCTTATTTAAGGCTATTGTTATTTGAGGCTATCATTTTAATGATGATAACAATTATGGAAAAGAAGGCTCCAGTCCAACATAGGCATCTCTTTCACTACTAAAACCAGAACTCACAGTTTGCTATTTGACAAATTAATGGAAATAACAATTATAGGTGAAAATACTGTTTTGTACTCTAGTCAAAATAAATCAAATATTTTATAGGGATTAAAGATTCATTTCAATGAGGCATTACTTTTTAGGGTAGAATAAATAATTTGAATTATACGTTAATACATACAATCTTTCCTGAAACATTAACTAATAATTTTGATTACTTCAAATACGGTTAACTCTCAGAATAGATCATTTCATCTCTAGAAACCATCTCTTTAATTATGATTCAAATAAAGACAAAAATTTAGTGATAATATGAGCAAGCTGTAACACTGAATTCCTCAGCATCATATTTTCTTTCCTTATTTGTCTTCTGTAGATATTAGAAGCAGTAATGATCTCTACAGCAAATTGATTGGTATGTCAGCAAAATCTGGCAAGGGGATAAAGGCAGTTGCACAGTGTTTCCTTTGTTCTTTCTTCCCGCCTTCTATTTTGCCAGTTGAAATGTGGATGTGATTGCTGGAGCATCATCTTGAACTGTGATAACACACCTTAAAGAATTATGGCACAAAATCTTAGAAGGATCTTGTGGACGTGAAGACTTTGTCAGTGGAGCCACCATACTAACTTTGGATTATCTACTTCTAAATTTTACTATAAGAAAGACATTTATTCTTATCTTGTTTTAGCCACTATTATTTTGTGTCTCTTTTGTTATGAGCTATGTCTAATCCCAAATGAAGCTTGTAAATGCCCAACAAGTACCTCTGGAACAACTTTATCCCTTCCCTAGCATTCTCTGCCCTTCCCTGCAGAGTATTTTGAAATCAGAGTCCCCTCCAGCACTATTCCACGGTGTCACTATATCGTGGCATTAGCCAGGAAAAAATAACTGAAGTTCAAAAGCAAAGTGCAGGAAATGTTAGCTTTGAAAAACAGCTGGAAAGGTTTTCAGTTGGTTCAATGAATGTATAAACATTTTGCTAAAGCTAAAAGCACTTAAAAATGTTTCCCCAAAATATTTGTCTTTCTGATTAGTTCACCTGACAAACAGTAATGCTAATTGTAGCATCTGATACATAGTAACAGCTCACTAAATGGTAGTACATCTATTAAAAATATAATTATTATGCTTATTTAATTAGTATTTGATATAATTTCAATGGTGGTAATCATTATGGAATAGAGGTTGGTGAGCATGTGAGGCAGAAACCACACCCCTAAACATCAAAAGAAGGAAATGGTATCTTTTTTTTCTATAAAGTGTAGCACAATTTTTATGTAAAATCTACATTAATAATATAGAAAGATTTCATCATGGTTATTGGTACAAAATGTTAAATTTGTTAGTAATCCACTCCCAGCAATACATTTAATAAGAGAGAGTCCTATTTTTCTTACTTTTGGCATAAAATTTTCTGACAACTTTAATCACTCTAGATTTGTATTGCTTTTGTTTGAATAGATGCAATATACTATGCTCTAATGATTCTTTAGGAGTTATACTGTAGTTTGGTAGTGTTTCAGAAATCGTTCTCAACTTCAGCTAATTTATGTGTTGGTTGCCTTACTGTGAAACAGTGTCAAGTCACGAGTGTGTGTATGTGTGTGTACACGTGCATGAGCGTGCACGCGAGCACACACACACACACACACACACACACAGTGAACAGGAAACTTGACTCCATCATACTAAAAAGCCAACATACAGAAACGTTATGGTAACACATAAAAAAAATTAAGAAATATTCATACAATATATGATGAGGCTGGGTATGAATTTTGGCTCCACCACATGTTAGATCATTTAAGTTCTCAGAGCCTCAGTTTCCTTAATTATAAGGTACTAATAGTAATCCTCACGGTATAGAGATTTTGTGCCTGGAACACAGCATATGTAATAAATATTATGTTATTATTTATAATTCTATCCTGTAATGTAAGCCTGCTTGCTCATTCATTTCAGCATATTACTTTAAGCATTATACAAGGGAAAAATAATCTCTGATAAAGAGGGCCATAAACTAAAATATTACTATATTATTTAAAATCTGGGTAGCTTATCACATTCTTGAAGGTTTTCCTTTTTTTTTACACTTTATTTTAAAAGTACACTTTTTTAAAGAACTTTTGTTGCGATATAATTGACATACAATAAACTGCATATTATAAAGTGCACAATTTGATATTTTTTCTTATTAATAATGTATATATGGCAACACCAATCTCCCAATTCATCCCACCCCAACCCCCACCCCAGCTTTCCCCGCTTGGTGTCCATATGTTTGTTCTCTGCATCTATGTCTCTATTTCTGCCTTGCAAACTGATTGATCTGTAGCATTTTTCTAGATTCCGCATATATGCATTAATACATGATATTTGTTTTTCTCTTTCTGACTCACTGCGCTCTGTATGACAGTCTCTAGGTCCATCCATGTCTCTACAAATGTCCCAGTTTCATTGCTTTTTACTGCTGAGGAATATTCCATTGCATATATGTGCCACATCTTTATCCATTCGTCTGTTGATGGACATTTAAGTTGCTTCCATGACCTGGCCTCTGTAAGTAGTGCAACAATGAACATCCAGGTGTATGTGTCTTTTGTTTCCTTTCTTCCTTTCTCTTTCTTTCTTTCTTTCTTTCTTTCTTTCTTTCTTTCTTTCTTTCTTTCTTTTTCTTTCTTTCTTTCTTTCTTTCTTTCTTTCTTTCTTTCTTTCTTTTTTCTTTCTTTCTTGGCTGCATTGGGTCTTCGTTGCTGCACGCAGGCTTTCTCTAGTTGCAGCGAGTGGGGACTACTCTTCATTGTGGTGCTTGGGCTTCTCATTGCAGTGTCTTCTCTTGTTGCAGGGCACAGTCTCTAGGCACAAGGGCTTCAGTAGCTGTGGCACATGGGCTCAGTAGTTTGGCCCACAGGCTTAGTTGCTCCAAGGCATGTGAGATCTTCCCCGACCAGGGCTCAAACCCATTTCTCCTGCATTGGCAAGTCGATTCTTAACCACTGTGCCACTGGGGAGGTCCATGCACGAGTCTTTTTGAATTATGGTTTTCCCTGCCCAGTAGTAGGATTGCTGGGTCATACGGTAGTTCTATTTTCAGTTTTTCAAGGAACCTCCATACTGTTCTCCATAGTTGCTGTATCAGTTTACATTCCCACCAACAGTTCAAGAGGGTTTCCATTTCTCCACACCTTCTTCAGCATTTATTGTTTGTAGATTTTCTGATGATGCCTATTCTAACTGGTGTGAGGTGATACCTCATTGTAGTTTTTTGTTTTTTTTTTTAGCTCTTTTTTGGAGTATAATTGCTGTACACTGTTGTACCAGTTTCTTCTGTATAGCACAGTGAATCAACTGTATTTATACCTATATCCCCATATCCCCTCCCTCCTGTGACTCCTTCCCACCCTCCCTATCCCACCCCTGTAAGTCATCACCCATCATCGTGCTGACATCCCTGTGTTATGCAGCAGCCTCCCACTAGCTATCTATTTTACATTTGGTAGTGTATATACGTCAATGCTACTCTCTTACTTCGTTCTTAGACCACATTTTCTTTATCTGGTCCTTGAATATTAAGCCACTTTTAGACTATGTCACATAATTTACCACCAGTTACATTATTCTCTGTAATAAATAGTTAACTGTGTGCATTGTTTGTATCCCTAAATGGATTTCAAGGCCTTCACAGACCAGTAACGTGTTCTTTCATCATTGGAGGCTCTTAGCACCAATGATGGGACTGGAGAAATGAAAGGTTCTGAAATATTGATTAAAAAGGAACCAATATTTCTTGGAGTTAAATAAAAAATAAAATTCAGTCATTAGCAGATAAAAAGATATAAAATATTGTTTGAGAAAGTGTCTGTTTTCTACCTCATCTGTATTTAAAAATCTTAACAGAAAATTCCATATTAGTCCTCCCTGTGAGAAAAAGGCACAACTGGGAATCTATTTACTTGGAGCCAAGCAGTCATTGCACAGAAGATGCTGAATTACAAGCGGTGGTGTAATCCGTCTGAGCATTTTTCAGTGCATTCTGACTCCTCTTGTACTTGTAAATTAACAAATAAAACTACCAAATTTAAAGGACTATATATTCAATACTCATAACTGGTCCTGGTTCCTTGGGACGTGTAAATTTGATTCCTGAATAGTGCAAACTATAATTATTCTATTACTTTTAGAAGGTGAAAGAGAATCAGTTTGAATTTATGCTAAGTGTTTTAATTTACACTGTAATAAACTATCATTGCACAGATAAAATAGACCTTTGAGCTTAGAGTTATCCTCATTACTTCAAGACATGCACACGCACATGTATTGAAATTAAACTGCTGAAAATGAAGAATACATAGGTGTTGTCTTTTTTTAATAAAGTTATTTATTTATTGGCTGCTTTGGGTCTTCATTGCTGAGTGAGGGTTTTCTCTAATTGCAACGAGCAGGGGCTACTCCTCATCATGGTGCACGGGCTTCTCTTTGTAGCGGCTTCTCTTGTTGCGGACCAGAGGCTCTGGGCACACAGGCTTCAGTAGTTGCAGCACTTGGGCTCAGTAGTTGTGGCTCATGGGCTCTAGAGCACAGGCTCAGTAATTGTGGCACACGGGCTTAGTTGCTCCAGGGCATGTAGGATCTTCCCAGCCCAGGGATCAAACCCATGTCCCCTGCATTGTCAGGTGGATTCTCAACCACTGCGCCGCCAGGGAAGCGCCGAGAACACATAGGTATTCTTAAAGGCCACACAGAAAGAGACAGATTTCTAAACTATTTTTTATGGAACAATCAGTTTGTTCTCAATGCTAAAACATAAGGACAAAGTATCATAAAGTAAATATATTCTTCAAAAAGAAAAACATGTTAAGAGGCATGCTTTAACAAATATCAAGATAATCATGATGCTTTATGAACTATAATGTACTATTAGCACAGAAATAAATCTGCAAGCCAATGTAACCAATATAACCCAGAAAGAGACTCACACATGTAGAAACCTGATATGTGACTGAGTAGACATTACAGAAGAGTGGAGGAAGGAGGCTTATTAAATAAAAGGTACCAGATGACTATATATATTGAAAAATTTCTATCAGTAATATTCTGTGCAAAAACTAATTATAGATGAATTAGAAACTTAAGTGTGAAGGCAAAACTTTTAAATTAAAGTTTTAATTTAACTTATTTAACAACAACAACAACATGATGTATGGAATCCTCCAAAGAGCATTACCAACTGTGTAGGCACAGACTGTTTTTTATTTCAAAGTTATACCACTGGGGCTTCCCTGATGGCACAGTGGTTAAGAATCCGCCTGCCAATGCAGGGGACACAGGTTCAATCTCTGGGCTGGGAAGATCCCACACACTGCAGAGCAACTAAGCCCGAGTGCCACAACTACTGAGCCTGCACTCTAGAGCCTGAAAGCCACAACTTTCAAGACTATGCTGCAGCTACTGAAGCCCATGCGCCTAGAGACCTTGTTCCAAAACAAGAGAAGCCACCTCAATGACAAGCCCAAGCACCGCAATGAGGAGCATCCCCTGCTCTCCACAACTACAGAAAGCCTGCGTGCAGCAACAAAGACCCAAAGCAGCCAAAAATAAAATAAATAAATAAATCTTAAAAAAGAAAGTTATACCACAAATACACGTGTACTTCAAAGGAAAGAAAAAGAAAAGTTTCAGTGTTGGCCCTAATTTTCTAGTCTGTTCTTAGCTACAAAAAAAGGCGAAAAATAAAATAAAATTTAAAAAATGAAGTAAAATTTTCTTGAGCCAGTCACACAACATTAATCCACTAAGGAGAAGATTGATTATTTCAACTATATCAACATTAATAGTCATCAAAAGTCATTTCAAAGAGTGACATTTAAGCTAAAGAGTGAAAAAGAATATATCTACATAATTGATATTAAATAATTATTATGCACAAGATGCAGAATGTATCACAAAACATGCAAATAAGTAGGAAAAGGCAAATACTGAAAATATAGACAGAGACAGGAAGAGGAAGTTCACACATGGACTCAGAATAATATGATATCATATACTACTTTATTGGCCAAAATTTTAAAATCTGATATTTGAAGTATTTGTAAGGGCATGGGGCAATAGGAAGTCTCAGGCTACAAGTTAGACTGTCACTGGTAAACCATTTTGAAAAATTATTTATAACTAGCCAGCAGAAACAGAGAAAAATGTTCTCTATAAACCAGCTGTTCCATTTTTAGGTAGATCAAGGAAGACTTACAGATATGTATAGAAGACATCAGTGCAGGCATTCATAGACTCTTGTGTGTAAAAGTAAAAACTGGAAAAACCCTGTGTCCATTATGAAAAGAATGAATACAATTTATCAATATGTATTTAATATGGGCTGATATTTGTGTCCCCGCAAAATGTGTATATTGAAATCCTAACCCCCAATGTGACCATTTTAGGAGGTGGATGACTTTGGAGATGATTAGGTCATAAGGTTGGAGCCCTCATGAATGGGATTAGTGCCCTTATAGAAGTGACCCCAGAGAGCTCTCTCACCCTATCTGGCATGTGAGGGCACAGCAGAAAGCAGCCAGCTATAAAACAGGCAACAGGTCCTCAGCAGACAACAAATCTGCCAGGGCCTCAATCTTTGACTTTTCATCCTCCAAAACTGTGAGAAATTTCTGCTTTTTATAAGCCACTCAGTCTATGGTATGTTTGTTATGCCAGCCCTAATTGACTAAGATACATCCACATCACTGAATACTCCACAGTGGTTAAAATAAATGCAAAATAACTATTTTTTTAAAATTAGTTAATTTATTTATTGGCTGTGTTGGGTCTTCATTGTTGTGCCTAGGCTTTCTGTAGTTGTGGTGAGTGGGGGCTACTCTTTGTTGAGGTATGTAGGCTTCACATTGTGGTGGCTTCATTAGTTGTGGCACGTGGGCTCAGTAGTCATGGCTCTCAGGCTCAGTAGCTGTGGTGCACGGGCTTAGTTGCTCTACAGTATATGGGATATTCTTGGACCAGGGATCGAACTCATGTCCCCTGCACTGACAGGCAAATTCTTAACCTCTGTGCCACCAGGGAAATCCCCAAAATAACTTTCTGTAAACATGAATGTATTAAACAATCTTGAACACATTACTCAAAGATTATATTGAAAGGATGTGTACTTTTGTAAAATCTTCAACTGGTACACAATGCTTTGTAATGTCAATGATGTACGTCTATAGCATTACAGCATAAAACACATGTGGGAATGATAAAAAGTAAATTCATGAGATATTTTCCTCTGGGAAGCAGGGATCTTAAATGTAACTTAACTGTGTAATTCCCCATTTGTGTAAAAGAAACAAATGTGAAGCAAAACAAAAATCTAATTATGTTGTTGAAAACAAGTGTATTCATTGTATACTTATTGATTTTTACCCACATTTTTATTTAATAACGAAAACTTTACTTGAAGATCAAAAAAAAAAGTGACAGATGAAGGAGTTTGGGATACTTCAAATGGTCCTCCTTGATATACATGCTGCTCTGCCTTCCTTCTGGTTTATAATGTTCACTCACTTCATGCATTGGTTTCCTATTGCTATTGTAAAAGATTATTGTAAATGTAGGGGCTTAACGCAACACAGATATATTATCTTACAGTTCCAATGTACAGAAATCCAAAATGAATCTTATAGAACTAAAATCAAGGCATTGCCCTGGCTGTGTTCCTATGGAGGGAACTCTGGTCCCTTCCCTTTTCCAGTTTCCAAAGGCCTCCTGCATGCTCATGACCTCCTTTTCCATCTTCAGGATGCATCACTTCAACACCTGTTCATCCTCACGGTTCCTTTTTCTGACTCTGATTCTCTTGCCTCCTCCTTATGAGCTCTCTTGTGATGAAATGAGAACTACCTAGATCTTTAATTAAGTCTGCAAAGTCTCCTTTAACATGTAAGTTAGCATAACATCTTCCAGGGACATCACGGGGGAGTGGGGAGCATTACTCAGTTGACCACACCTCATAATCTAATAGAGTCCATACTCTGTGTCCTTCAAAAGCAGTAGAGCTGGGTGGACTAATTTATGTTATTCACTTCAAAATGTCTGCACTAGCTATTGGTAATGAAAATGCAAATTTATCATCAAGTCCGTACTTCTCATATCTCTTCACATGCTCGGAATATTGCTTCTTTTCTTCCAGCAAACACATCAAGAACTATAAAAGCTTCACTTTCACCTTTGTGCACCATTTTCAGACTGCAGTTTTCAAATCCCTTTCTTTGCATTCAAATATTACGATGATTTTCCATTATGTTTATAAAGCTTCCCTCCCAACCCTCTTACATGCACACAGTGTTTACCTTACTCTACTCCTGCACTACTTTTAGGATAATAACATAAATAAAAGTGGCTTGAAGAATATCTCTCTTCTAAAAGAGGATTTTTGCATTTACTCACTTATTTACTCATTTCAGGTTGTTGAAAATATCGCTTCTCACTCATAAATATTATCAGTATCCACTTATGTTGTTGCTATGACTTTCTCATCTCTTATTATTTCAGCTCTCTCAGCTAAGGCCATAGAACCATCATGATCTCCATCAGTAAGAGGCAAATTTTTAGCAATTTTTTTGCTTTATTATTTACCTGTTATTTGGCATTAGCTGCCTCGGGGGTTGGGAAATTAGGAGGAACAACTGTAAGCTCACTGACAGTAATCCCATGGTATCAACAGATATAAATGTACTTAGGCTCCACTATAACCTCAGCACTTTATGAAAAGGATGATTTTTAAAAGATTATTATAATATTTGATATTGCAGATACATAGGGCAAGTATGTAAGAAAGGTCTCAAACCTCAAAAAATTAATTTTTTTCCATATCTAGGTTATGTAATGATTTGGTGGATTATTTATTACATTAAGTCAACTTTTGAACAAGGCAGTGAGAGCGACCATAAGAGCAGTTACACTGCTAACGTGATTTTTACCATCTGTGCACTCTCAGAAAGCCAGGAGATCCTCAAGTCTGAGCAAGAAAAATTACCAGGAGATGACTGGCAGAGCTAGAGGAGTTAAAAATAATGTCGATGCACCAGAGGGATTCCCGTAGCCTCAGATAGAGCAGGCTATGGTCATGGATGACAAGATGGCATGACCTGGGACACTAGGTTTTGGTATAGGTACTAGAAGCATTATAAGAAAATTTATAAGTAAAACAATTTTTAGGAATCCAAAGGATAGCTAAAATATTATATAACTCAAAATGTAAATAATGAACAGTTTATCAAATATAAAGCTATATTTAATTGGACTTGACTTAAGGTTTTTCAAAATTCACTTTGATCATTTATGCAATTATTTGTGACCATTTAAAGAGTTTTACAGTGGATTCTTTGAAAAAAGTAATGATTTGGGATGGCTGCCTGAAAAAAATGTACAAGCACAGATTTCGTATCTAACCACCTCATAAATTTCTTCCATTTCAATTTCCTTTCACATTTTTGATTTTATCTTTTTTTACTCATGAAAATTCCAGCTATATAGCTAAAATGTAGCTATGGTGATGTTGAAGTCAGGACATCTCTTGCCAAAATGGGTGCTATCTTAGGGGTTAGAAGAACCATAGAATGTCAAAGTAACTGAGGGTACTTGCAATCAGTTCACATGAGCTTGGGAAAAAGTGTGTGCACGAGTGTGAAGAAAGGTCAGAGTACAAGCTGCATGTCCACTGAATGCCAACCAGTGAAGATGCTGGGAGGGAAACTGAGTTGCCAACTGACCATAGCAAGAGACAGAATACTCTTTTTCTTCGTTAGTCTATTCAGCAGTTTTTAAGCTTATGTCAATTACCACAGGGGACTGCACAGAGAAAGCACTTAAAGCTACAGATGCCCCTGACTTACAATGACTTAACTAAAGCAAATTTTTCAAAGTCCCAAGAGATTCTACAATAATTGTTTCTTCTCAAGTTCACCTTTATAATGAATGTACTTTGGGCAAGGTTAGTAATTGCTTCAATTTCAAGAAGTATCTCAGGAATGCACAGACACTTATAGTATTAAATGAAACAATACAAGGTTTCAACAGGCATTATTGGGTTTGTCTTATATTAAAATACTACTAAGACTATAAAGCATTGTTTTGAAAATGACTAAGAATGAAAATTTTATTTAAAAAATTCCTGTTAGAAAGCAACTGTTAGGAGTCAAAAGCCTAGAAACCACATTATCATGGTCCACAGCTCTGAAACTGGTATATTTAAATTTGCCTACATCAAACCTATCTTCATATTTGCACTAAGCACATTGGAAAAAATATATATAAACTTATCACTAAAGATAAATTTCTTTAATATTTATATCTTTGATGGTTCTTATTCAAGAACATACATACAGGCTCTAGGAACCAAAATAAGATGGGTTCCTTTAATATTCTTGTTCCAATTCAACCTTTGTATAGATAATACTCTCATGAGCTTCAGCTGAAATATTTCATGGGTACCAGCTATAAACATGCTTCTGTCCTTGTTATCCTCTATTGGATGACATTAAAAAAAAAAAAAAAGATGGGGGGTGGGGATTGCATATCTGATTGATCAGAGACCACAACTTTTCCTCAAGCTTGTAGTACAATTGTAAGTTCTACGTGTAAATATTATACTAATTGATTCTGATTCGTCTATAGAGGATAGAAAATGAACTCATAACTGATTTCACCAAACGTTAAGTGCATCACACTGGCAACTTCATAATAATGGACTTGTTTTTATATGCACATTTTACATGCACATTTAAAACAGGAATAAGATACTGCTTCTAAGATTATCAAGTTACATAAAAACAGTAAGCAAACCTCCAGCAATATGCATATGAGTTTATTAATTTATTTACATGCATTGGAATTTCACTGTGTTAATATGAGACTATGGGTTCTTTTCTTATCAAAGTATTGTGTAAAAGCATTAGAGATATGCTATGCAAAATGCAGTTGTTTTTGGTTGTTAATTTTCATTCAGCCTCATTCCACCATAAAAAAGCTATTAAAACATCCATTAGCTGTTAATTTGAAATACCTCAGACGGGGATCCCTAAACCCCCATTGATATCTTTCCAACGGTTGTCTAATCTCTGCAAGTTGTTGGCAAGTACAAAACTAGTTAATCAATTTTCACTTTCAGTTTTTGAACTAATGCAAATGACTTACCTGCAGATGCTTAAGGGAGAGGCTAGAAGTGGGGATGTGTTTAGAGAAATACTCTATAACCTAGCCTCATGAGTCAGACTCCTCAAATAGCCTTAGGTTGTATTAGCAAGGCACACAGATTTTAATTATGCTATACACCAAAGAGCTTGTTGTGTACTTCACATGTATGCTCACTACTATGCCTAAACAGCTACACAAAATTTTCAACCCTCAACTTCCTTGTCAATTTTCAGTGATTGTTTCCAAGAAGAGAATGATCAGCTTTCAAAATATCTGGTAATAACTGAGTCTATGGAAATATTTTTACTTGACTTGTTAATGTGTATAGATGTTGGACTATGACTTTTTCTAGGCCTAACCTATCAAGACTCAGATATATAATACAGTTGTTGGTTTTTTGAAGTTAAGCCTGCATCCTGGAGGTCTTGCTTGAACAAAATTGCATATATATTGTATTATTAATGTATTGCACAATGTGCTGAGAAAAGATAACTTTTTTTTAAATAAATTATTTATTTTATTGGCTGTGTTGGGTCTCTTTTTTTGCTGTGTGTGGGCTTTCTTTAGTTGCGGTGAGTGGGGGCTACTCTTCGTTGTGGTGCACGGGCTTCTTATTGCCTTGGCTTCTCTTATTGCTGAGCATGGGCTCTAGGCATGTGGGCTTCAGTAGTTGCAGCACATGGGCTCGATAGTTGTGGCTCATGGGCTCTAAAGTGCAGGCTCAATAGTTGTGGCACACAGGCTTAGTTGCTCTGCGGCAGGTGGGATCTTCCTAGAGCAAGGATCGAACCTGTGTCCCCTGCATTGGCAGGTGGATTCTTAACCCCTGAGCCACCTAGGAGGCCCAGATAACATTTTTTTAAAACAAAGTCACTAAGTAATGAATGCAGTAAATATATAAGGATCATTGATAAATATGTAAGGGTCATTGATAAACTTTCTTGAAGGGTTGCTAAAAATACAGATTTCCAGGCTCTACTCCAGACTTACAAAATGAGAATAATCTGTGGAAGGTCTGGGAAACAGCATTTTTTTATGTTTCTCCAGTTATACTGATGTTCAACTATGTTCATTAAATACGGAAACTGAGAATGCCCTTTGAAAGGAAAAAGATAATTTACACTTTGGTGGTGTTAAAATGAAAAGAAAAAAAAGGAAATTTGATAAGGAGATCATCATATGTTATTTCTCTATAGAGAAATTCTAGTCATGAATTCTTATTTTCATATAACCAATATGAAGTGAACAAATTACTATAAACACATAAACTACCAAAACTGTCCCAAGAAGAAATAGAAAATAGGAACAATCTATAAAAAGTAAAGAGATTGAATCAGTACTAAAAACTCTTCCAACAAAACACAGGACCAGATGTCTTCACTGGTGAATTCTACCAAACATTTAAGAAAAAATAACACCCATCATTCACACACATACTTCCAAGAAATAGAAGAAGAGGGAACACATTCTATGAGGTCAACATCACCTTGATACCAAAGCCATGTGAAGGTATCAATAGAAAGGACAATTATGGAACTATATCTCTTTTGAGTCTAGAAATACCTATTCTATCTATCTATCATCTATCTATCTATCTATCTATCTATCTATCTATCTATCATCTATCTATCTACCTATCTATCTAATCATCTATCTATCAAATATATATATATAGTCAACAAAATACTAACAAATCATATACAACAGTCTATTAAAGAAGTTTGCACCATGACAAAGTGGAATTTCTCCCAGTAATGTAAGAATGGTTTAACATAAAAATAAATCAGGGAATTCTCTGGTGGTGCATTGGTTAAGAATCCACCTGCCAATGCATGGGACACATGTTTGAGCCCTGGTCCAGGAAGATCCCGCGTGCTGCGGAGCAACTAAGCCCATGCACCACAACCATTAAGCCTGCATACCACAACTAGGGAAGCCTGCTCACCTAGAGCCTGTGATCTGCAACAAGAGAAGCCACCACAATGGGAAGCCTGCACACCACAATAAACAGTAGCTCCCACTTGCTGCAACTAGAGAAAGCCCTCGAGGCAATGAAGACTCAAAGCAGTCAATAAATAAATAAATAAATAATAAATAAATTTATTTTAAAAATCAGCAGCACATTAAATAACAAAGGGAAAAAATAGCACATGATCTTTCACACCTTCTCAACTGATGCAGAAATTTCATGTGACAAAATATAACACTTTTTCATGATACAACTGTCTGAAAACTAGCAATTAAATACCATTTACTTAAGATGATAAAGGAAATTTATAAAAAGCCTTCAGATAACTGCATACTTGGTGTTACTTAGTATGATCTGGAGGCTTTCCCCGGGATCAGGAGCAAGACAAAAATGCCTGCCTTCACCAATGCTATTCAACAGTGTACTGGAATTTCTAGCCTGGCAATTATATAGGAGAGAGAATAAAATGCATCCAGATTGAAAAGGAAGAAGTAAAAATTTGTCTTTTCACAGATATGTCATTATTATAGAATATCCCAAAGAATCCACAAGAAGGCTACTACAGCTAATAACTTCAGTGAAGTTGCAGGGTACAAAATCAAAGTTGCAGATTACAAAAATCAGTTGTGTTTCCATTTATCAGAAATTAATAATCTGAAAAGATAATTAAGAAAACAATTCCATTAAAAGTAGCATTCAAAAATAATATACCTAGGGATAAATTAAACTAAGAATATGAGAGACATGTACTTTAAAAACTATTAAACATTAGTGAAATAAACTAACTGAAATAAATGGAAAGACATCCTGTACTCATAGATTATAACACAATATTTTTTAATTTATTTATTTATTATTTTTGGGGGGAACACAATATTTTAATTATTTTATTAATAATATATTATTTTTGAGTAAATATCAATACACTCAAAACAATCTACAAATTAAATGTCATTCTATAAAAATTCAAATGGGCTCTTAAGTCAAAGTGGAATAAGCCTATTTTCAAATTCACATGGGGCCATGAGTAGCCAAAACAATCTTGAAAAATAACAAAATTGGAGTTTTCACACTTCCTGTTTTCAAAACTCTTCATAAATGAAAACATAAGGATAGGCATATGAACCAATGAAATAGAATTGAAAACCCATAAATAACCCAATGCATCTATGGTCAATTGATTTTTTTTTTTAATTTAATTTATTTATTTATTATTTTTTGGGGGTACACCAAGTTCAATCAACTGTTTTTATACACATATCCCTGTATTCCCTCCCTTCCTTGACTCCCCCTGCCTCGAGTCCCCCCCACCCTCCCCGCCCCAGTCCTCTAAGGCATCTTCCATCCTCGAGTTGGGCTCCCTTTGTTATACAACAACTTCCCACTGACTATCTATTTTACAGTCAATTGATTTTTGATATGGATACCAAGCCCATTCAATGAGGAAAGAATAGTCTCTTGAACAGATGGTGCTGGGATAGCCACAAGCAAAAGAATGAATTGAGACCCCTTCCTCACACCATTTACAAAAGTTAACTTAAAATGGGTTAATGGCCTATATAATAAGGGTAAAACCATCAAACTCTTACAATAAAATATAGGAGTAAATGTACATGACCTTGAATTTGGCAAATAATTCTCAAATATGGCACAGGAGTGAAACATGAATGAAAACATTAGTAAAAAAAGAAAAAAAAATGGATATTTAATTTTATAAAATTAAAAACTTCTGGGCATCAAAGGACATTATCAAGAAAGTTAAAAGTGAACCTAGAAAATAGGAGAATATATTTGAAAATAACATATCTGACAAGGTTATAATATCCAAATACATAACTACCTCTTATAACTATACAACAGTAAAGACAAACAACCAAGGGTTTTTTTTTTGTTTTGTTTTGTTTTGTCCTTTAGGGTGGAATTTAATCTTTATTTACAGGACACTGCAAGATATGAAATTCCACATAGAAATAAGAAACCCCTTGAGAGGAGAAGCTTCACGCAGTATGCACAGTTTTGAACTGTTCAAGTATAATTTCATTGTAAAAAGTGCTACAATAGGAGAAAAAAGATGGCGGCGAAGTAGAGAGACGTGGAGTGCATCCCTCTCCACAGATGCATTGGGAATGCACCGAAGGACGCAGTAATTCCCACAGAGAACCAGCTGAACACCAGCAGACGGCCTCGGACACCAGAAAGGGCTGCGAGGAGCCCGACATAGCCGGTAGGGAGGCATCTACAATGGCTCAAAGAGGGTGAAGCGGCGGAGCTGTGGCAGACAGGAGGGAGTGAGAAACATACGGAGGGTCCGCAGTGCAGCTCAGCGTTCCCGGACCAAGACATCGATCCGCGGCTGAACAGAGGGTCCAGGAGCGGGAGCGTGGGAACTGGAGAGCTGGTTCAGGGTGAGAAACATTGTTGCCGGTAGGGTGATGGACCGAGAGGACAGGAGGGAGGAGGTCCGCAGAGAGGAGTGCCCGTCCCTGAGAGCTGCGCGGCCATGATGGCGGCTGGAGGCTGCAGGCTCACGGGCGGGGGGGAGGAGCCACACGCATAGCCTCTCTCTCTCTTTCAGCACCTCTGCAACAGGCAGTGGAGAGATGCCTGTGGGCCACCTAAGGCGCTCAGGGATAACAAGCACCCTCAGGCACTTGGGCGGGGCTAGATTAAAACCCCTTGTAATGCCCACAGCAGGGAGGCTGCCAAGAGAAAAAACAAAAACAAAAAACAACAACAGCATCAAAAAGAAAAAAACCCCGAGAGAGGCCCAACTCTACGACTTTCTGTTTACACCTGAGCCACCGGCTTCCCTCTGCAACAGGCACCTCCAAGCCCGACTGAAACAACAGTGTGCCACTGCTCACTCACTCCCAGGAGAAGGAGCCACTATTGTACCCTCTCCCTCCGCACACACCAACGCTTACAGATGAACAATAAAGGAACCTCTGCTGGTCACAGAATAACGCAAAAAAACCCAAGGCAAGGAGAAGGACACTTACAGCTGAGACGCTAAGGAAACAGAAATAGTAGTATCAATACCTATTGAACTGGTCCATTCTGGGATCAGTTCTGGATTTTTTTTTTTCTTTATTAAATATGATCTTAGCCCTAAGGGATCTACAAGTTTTATAACATAATTTTTTAATGATATTTTTTATTTTTTTATTTTTTTTTGCCTTTTTATATACTTCTATATCTAGCTAAGTTTTTGGTATTACGGACAATATATCTCTCATACTTTCCTTTCATCCCTATCTTTTATACATTTCTATTCCTTTCTTTTTATTTCCATATTTCCAACCACATTACGCTCTTCTGTTCCCCTTTCATCCAGCCATTTTTAGTTTATTTTATCTTAACATACTTATAAGCAACACTATCGGTCTGCTCAGACTCCTTGCTCTATTCTCCAGATGACGCACTGCCTTGGTATTTAATATTAGGCTTTTGTCTTTATCTTAGTTCTTAGTACAGTTGTCTAATTACATTCTGAGAATCTCCATTCTCTCTGGTGGTACTCTAGCTCTTTTCTATATTTGATCCTAGCTTACAAAATCTCCCTGGATTGATGTTTGTATGTGTAGGGTGTTATTTGTTTGTTTGTTTGCTTTTGCTTTTGTCTCTGATTTGTTCTGTTTCAGTTGTCAATTTCTGTTGAGTTTCTCTTTGAATATCTGATAGCACACTGGGGTTCTGTCAGGTCTTTCTAGAGCCTTATGTCCTAACGGATTCAGTAATTGTGTGTCTTATACATGTATGTGTTTCCTAGACTTAGTATTCGTTTAATCCAATACTTGGACATTAGTCTGAGGCTTGGACAGTCTTCTATAAACACCTCTATTGCCAGGACAAGCAACCCCAAAAGTTCGGACAACCATGAGGAAACAAAGAAACACCATGCAGGCAAAGGAGCAGGAAAAAAACCCACAAGACCAAATAAATGAAGAGGAAATAGGAAAAATGCCTGAAAAAGAATTTAGAGTAATGATAGTAAAAATGATACAAAATCTCGATACCAAAATAGAGAAAGTACAAGAAACAGTTCATAAGAACTCAGAAAAACAAACAGCAATGGATAACAAAATAACTGAAATTAAAAATACTCTAGATGCTATAACCAGCAGAATGACTGAGGCAGAAGAACGAATAAGTGAGTTGGAAGATAGAATGGGGGAAATAAATGCCACAGAGCAGGAAAAAGAAAAAAGAATAAAAAGATTAGAAGACAGTCTCAGAGACCTCAGTGATAACCTTAAACGTACCAACATTTGAATTATAGGCATCCCAGAAGAAGAAGAAAACAAGAAAGGGTCTGAGAAAATATTTGAAGAGGTTCTAGTGGAAAACTTCCCCAACATGGGAAAGGAAATAATGAACCAAGTCCAAGAAGCACAGAGAGTCCCATACAGAATAAACCCAAGGAGAAATACACCAAGGCACATATTAATCAAACGAACGACAATTAAACACAAAGAAAAAATATTAAAAGCAGCAAGAGAAAAGCAACAAACAACATATAAGGGAAAACCCATCAGGATAACAGCTGACCTTTCTACAGAAACTCTGCAGGCCAGAAGGGAATGGCAGGATATACTGAAAGTCCTGAAAGAGAGAAACCTACAGCCAAGAATCCTCTACCCAGCAAGAAACTCATTCAGATTTGAGGGAGAAATCAAAAGCTTTCCAGACAAGCAAAAGTTAAGAGAATTCAGCACCACCAAACCAGCCTTACAACAAGTGCTAAAGGAACTTCTCTAAGTAGGAAACACAAGAAAAGGAAAACACCTACAAATACAACCCAAAAGAATTAAGAAAATGGTAATTGGAACACACATGTCTATAATCACTTTAAATGTAAATGGATTAAATGCTCCAACCAAAAGACACAGACTGGCTGAATGGATACAAAAACAAGACCCTTCTATATGCTGCCTACAAGAAACCCACTTCAGACCAAGGGATACATATAGACTGAAAGGAAAGGGATGGAAAAAGATATTCCATGCAAATGGAAGTCAAAAGAAAGCTGGAGTAGCAATACTTATATCAGACAAATTAGACTTGAAAGTAAAGACTATTACAAGAGACAAGGAAGGACACTACATAATGATCAAGGGATCCATTCAAGAAGAACATATCATAATGGTAAATATCTATGCCCCCAATATAGGAGCACCTCAATACATAAGGCAAATGCTAACAGCTATAAAAGGGGAAATCGACAGTAACACAATAATAGTGGAAAACTTGAACACCCCACTTACATCAATGGACAGATCATCCAAACAGAAAATAAATAAAGACACACAAGCTTTAAATGACACATTAGACCATCTCGACTTCATTGATATTTATAGGACATTCCATCCAAAAATGACAGACTACACTTTCTTCTCAAGTGCACACGGAACATTTTCCAGGATAGATCACATCTTGGGTCACAAATCAAACCTCAGCAAATTCAAGAAAATTGAAATCATATCAAGCATCTTCTCAGACCACAACGCCATGAGACTAGATATCAATTACAGGAAAAAATCTGCAAAAAATACAAACACATGGAGGCTAAACAATTCACTCTTAAACAACCAAGGAATCACTAAAGAAATCAAAGAGGAAATCAAAGTATATCTAGAAACAAATGACAATGAAAAATCAACAACCCAAAATCTATGGGATGCAGCAAAAGCAGTTCTAAGAGGGAAGTTTATAGCAATACAGTCCTACCTTAAGAAACAAGAAAATGATCGAATAAACAACCTAACCTTACACCTCAAACAGCTAGAGAAAGAAGAACAAAGAAACCCCAAAGTGAGCAGAAGGAAAGAAATCATAAAGATCAGAGCAGAAATAAATGAAAAAGAAAGGAAAGAAACCATAAGAAAAATAAATAAAACTAAAAGCTGGTTCTTTGAGAAGATTAACAAAATTGATAAACCAATAGCCAGACTCATCAAGAAAAAAAGGGAGAAGATGCAAATCAACAGAATTAGAAATGAAAAAGGAGAAGTCACAACGGACACGTCAGAAATACAAAACATCATGAGAGACTACTACAAGCAACTATATGCCAATCAATTGGACAACCTGGAAGAAATGGATACATTCTTAGAAAAATACAATCTTCCAAGACTGAACCAGGAAGAAATAGAAACCATGAACAGACCAATCACAAGTACGGAAATTGAGGCAGTGATTAAAAATCTCCCAACACACAAAAGCCCAGGACCAGATGGGTTCACGGGTGAATTCTATCAAACATTTCGAGAAGAGTTAACACCTATCCTTCTCAAACTCTTCCAAATTATTGCAGAAGGCGGAGCAATCCCAAACTCATTCTACGAGGCTACCATCACCCTGATACAAAAACCAGGCAAAGATGTCACAAAAAAAGAAAACTACAGACCAATATCACTGATGAATATAGATGCAAAAATCCTCAACAAAATACTAGCTAACAGACTCCAACAGTACATTAAAAAGATCATACACCATGATCAAGTGGGGTTTATCCCTGGGATGCAAGGATTCTTCAATATATGCAAATCAATCAACATGATACATCATATCAACTAATTGAAGGATAAGAACCATATGATCATCTCAATAGATGCAGAAAAAGCTTTTGACAAAGTTCAACATCCATTTATGATAAAAGCTCTCCAGAAAATGGGCATAGAAGGAAACTACCTCAACATAATAAAAGCCATATATGAAAAACCAAAAGCCAACATCATTCTAAATGGGGAAAAACTGGAAGAATTCCCTCTAAGAACAGGAACAAGGCAAGGGTGTCCACTCTCACCACTATTATTCAACATAGTTTTGGAAGGTTTAGCCACAGCACTCAGAGAAGAAAAAGAAATCAAAGGAATCCAAATTGGAAAAGAAGAAGTAAAATTGTCACTCTTTGCAGATGACATGATATCATATATAGAAAACCCTAGAGACTCTACCAGAAAACTGCTAGCACTAATTGATGAGTTTAGTAAAGTAGCAGGATACAAAATGAATGCCCAGAAATCTCTTGCATTCCTATACACTAACAACGGAAGAGTAGAAAGAGAAATTAAGGAAACTCTCTCATTCACCATTGCAACAAAAAGAATAAAATACCTAGGAATAAACCTGCCTAAGGAGGCAAAAGATCTGTATGCAGAAAACTTTAAGACATTGATGAAAGAAATCAAAGACGACACAAACAGATGGAGAGACATACCATGTTCCTGGATTGGAAGAATCAACATCGTGAAAATGTCTGTACTACCCAAAGCAATTTAAAGATTCAGTGCAATCCTGATCAAATTACCAATGGCATTTTTCACAGAACTAGAGCAAGAAATCTTATGATTTGTATGGAAATGCAAAAGACCCCGAATAGCCAAAGCAATCTTGAGAAGGAAAAATGGAGTTGGTGGAATCAGGCTTCCTGACTTCAAACTATACTACAAGGCCATAGTGATCAAGACAGTATGGTACTGGCACAAAAATAGAAATGACGATCAATGGAATAGAATAGAGAACTCAGAAGTAAGCCCAAACACATATGGGCACCTTATCTTTGACAAAGGAGGCACGAGTATACAATGGAAAAAAGACAGCCTCTTCAATAAGTGGTGCTGGGAAAATTGGACAGCAACATGTAAAAGAATGAAATTAGAACACTTCCTAACACCATACACAAAAATAAACTCAGAACGGATTAAAGACCTACATGTAAGGCCAGACACTATAAAACTCCTAGATGAAAACATAGGCAGAACACTCTATGACATCCATCAAAGCAAGATCCTTTTTGACCCACCTCCTAGAATCATGGAAATAAAATCAAGAATAAACAAATGGGACCTCATGAAACTTAAAAGCTTCTGCACAGCGAAAGAAACCATAAACAAGACTAAAAGGCAACCCTCAGAATGGGAAAAAATAGTTGCCTATGAAACAACGGACAAAGGATTAACCTCCAAAATATACAAGCAGCTCATGAAGCTTAATACCAAAAAAGCAAATAACCCAATCCACAAATGGGCAGAAGACCTAAAAAGACATTTCTCCAAAGAAGACATACAGATGGCCAACAAACACATGAAAAGATGCTCAACATCACTAATCATCAGAGAAATGCCAGTCAAAGCCGCAATGAGGTCTCACCTCACACCAACCAGAATGGCCATCATCACAAAATATGGAAACAACAAATGTTGGAGAGGATGTGGAGAAAAGGGAACTCTCCTGCACTGTTGGTGGGAATGTAAGTTGGTACAGCCACTGTGGAAAACAATTTGGAGGTTCCTTAAAAAACTACAAATAGGACTACCATATGATCCAGTAATCCCACTACTGGGCATATACCCAAACAAAACCAAAATCCCAAAAGAAACATGTACCATAATGTTTATTGCAGCACTGTTTACAATAGCCAGGACATGGGAGCAACCTAAATGACCATCATCAACAAATGAATGGATACAGAAGATGTGGCATATATATACAATGGAATATTCCTCAGCTATAAAAAGGGATGAGATGGAGCTATATGTAATGAGGTGGATAGAACTACAATCGGTCATACAGCGTGAAGTAGGTCAGAAAGAGAAGGTCAAATATTGTATGCTAACTCACATATACGGAATCTAAAAATGGTACTGATGAACTCAGTGACAAGAACAAGGACGCAGATACAGAGAATGGACTGGAGAACTCCAGGTATGGGAGGGGGCGGGGGGTGAAGGGGAAACTGAGACGAAGCAAGAGAGTAGCACAGACATATATATACTACCAACTGTAAAATAGTCAGTGGGAAGTTGCTGTATAACAAAGGGATTCCAACTCGAGGATGGAAGATGCCTTAGAGGACTGGGGCAGGGAGGGTGGGGGGGGGACTCGAGGTGGCGGGAGTCAAGGAAGGGAGGGAATATGGGGATATGTGTATAAAAACAGATGATTGAACCCGGTGTACCCCCCAAAAAATTAAAAAGAAATTAAAAAAAAAGTGCTACAATAACAAACCACATTTAAAGAGTTCTTAGTAGAGAAACAGTAAGACAAACTTATACCAAACATAGTACACAGCAAACAATTTTATGCCTCAGATGTACAATCTAAAAGTTGAAGTTCCCAGCAGTACCATCCTGAACTTGGAATGTATAGCCTTCAGAGCTAGTTTCTGGCATAACATTTTGATCTTCCTCTTCCTCCACAGAGAAATACTTCTCAGCCAAGTTTAATGAAGCTTTGTACACAGATTCATTTTCATGGTTTTGTAGAGCTTCCATTTTGTCCAAACTTCCACATTCTTCAATCATTATACTAAATTTCTCAGTTTCATGTAGTTTCTCAGCAGCCTGAAAGATATTTGAAATGGCATTCAAAATAACCAGAATTATTTTGGTATCTTTCGCAGTTAGGAAGTTCATCAATGGTTCTATTATACCACAATGAACAAGGTATACAATCTGCTCAACTGTTCTGCCACTTGTATAGTTGGTCACAGCCCATACAGCTTCCTTTTGTGTCTTAAAGTCCGCCTTAGAAAGAACGTCAACATGGAATGGGACTAATCCATGATTCACAACTTGCTGTATCTGGTCCTGGTGGCCAGCCATGATGTTTGACATTGTCCACGTAGCTTCCTTCTGAATATTAGTTTTGGAGTTCGTTAGCTGGCTGGGAAAGACGGCAAGTGCTCCTGCATCTATTACAACCTGAGTCTGTTCATCTGTCCCAGTGACAATATTCCCTATGGTTTTAATGTAAAAATGATAATGAGACATTTCTCCCCAAAAGTTTTACAAATGGCCAATAAGCACCTGGCCAAAAGCACTAATCACTCATTAATTGTATTCATTTGTTAGGGCTGTCATAACAAAGTATTACAAATTGAGTGGCTTAAACAACAGACGTTTATCACCTCACAATTCTGGAGATTAGAAGTCCAAAATCAAATTTTGGCAGGGTTGGTTTCTTCTTAAGGCTGTAAGGAAGAATCTGTTCTATCCCTTTCTCCTAGAGTCTGAAGTCTTGAGTATTTGGGTTGAATATGATGGCTTTTTTTGTTTGTTTGTTTCTTCATATTTTCCCTCTATACATATCAGTCTCTTTGTCTAGATTTCCTCTTTATATAAAGACACTGGTCATATTGGATTAGGGTTCACCCTAATGACCTCATCTTACGTTAAAAATTTACAAAGCACTTATAAGATCACATACACTGGTGCTGAGGGTTAGGACTTCAACATCTTTTGGGGAGACACAATTAACAAAAATACAAGAGGTACAAATAAAAACCACAGTCATATCCACTAGGATGAGACACCACTCCATATGCACTAGGATGGTTTCAACTAAACAGAAAATTACAAGTGTTTGTGAGGATGTGGAGAAATTAGATCCTTCCATACTTTGCTGGTAGAATGAAAAATGGTTCATCAGCTGTGGAAAACAGTTTGACAGTTCCTTGAAAAGTTAAACATAGAATTACTGTATGACCTAGAGTTTCACTCCTAGGTATGTAACTCAAAGAAATTGAAACAAGTACATGTACATCTATGTTATTATTCACAATAGCCAAAAGGTGGAAATAGCCCAAATGTCCATCAATAGATGAGTGTCTAAACAAACCATGGGATATATATACAATGGAATGATATTCAGCCATAAAAATGAATGAAGTATTGATACTTCATTCTAGCTACAGCAGAGATACACCTCAGAACATTATGTCAAGTGAAAGAAGCCAGGCACAAAATGTCACATATCTTATGATTCAATTTCATATGGAATAACCAGAATCTGATAAGTCCATGGAGACAGATAGCAGATTGGTGGTTTTCAGGGTCTGTGGGGAGGAGAAAATGGGTAGAAACTGCTTCCTCGGTAAAAGTTTTACTTTGGCCTAGTGAAATGTTTTGAAACTAAATACAAGTGGTGATTGCACCACATTATGAATGTTCAAAATGCCAGGGAACTTTTCACTTTAAAAATAGTTACTTTTATATTAGGGGAATTTCACCTTAATACGTTATTATTTTTTAATATTGGAAGTCTCCTTGAAGAAATGGCTGATTCTAGGACTGGGATAAGAAATATACAAGTAATCCTGAAAAATCTTATAGTTCAGAAAGTATAAAGTGCATATATATATATATATATATATATATATACACAAAATAAAAGTACACAACAACCAAAAGAAACATCTCCCAATGGCCAAAATCTGAGCAATTTGAGATACAAAATAAACAATGCTGTATTAGAATATAACACAAAATATAAAATGTATATATTCATGAGCCCATATTTATTTTCAAATTTAATTGAATACATAAATAGAAAGGAAGAAACAAATCTTCCTTGCAGGAAAATTCTAAATAAATTTCAGATGTTCTGCTCTTAAGCTGGTGGAACTTAACTCCGCATTACTTAAGTGTGGGCTATTCATAGCGTCTCTGGCTTCAAAAGTGTACAGAATGGAAAGGGGAAAAAAAAAGTAACTTTAAAGTGGAGAAATTTGACAAATACTACCTCAACTGATGAGCACGGTCGACATCAACAGTGATAGACCCTGAATAAGACGAAACTTGACTTCTGTGGTTGTCCTCCTGAAAAATCATAGACACAGTCTACTTCTGAGAAAACATCAATCGAATCTCAATTGAGGGACATTCTGCAAAATATGTTGCTGGTACTCTTCAAAACTTTCAAGGTCTTCAAACCAAAGGAAAATCTGAGAAACTACCACAGCCAACAGTAGTTTAAGGAGACATAGTGACTAAATGTATTTTGCCTTAGGTGGGATCTTTGAACAGAAAAATATCAGGTAAAAACTAAAAACATCTGAATAAAATATGGACTTTAGTTAATAATGATGTGTAGATATTGGTTTATTAATGAAAATGAGTATACCATACTATTATATAAATTTAATAATAGGAGAAAATATGTAGTACACGGGAACTCTATACTATTCTTCAAGTTTTCTATAAATCTGAAATTATTCTAAAATAAAAATTTTATTAATCAAGTATTTGGGTCACGTAAAAGCAAAATCAGCAGTAGTGTTAAAATTATATTTTATACTTGGATTTGGTAATAGGTTGAAAGAATAAGTTTTGAATGCATATTTATTTCTCAAATTATTTTGGAAGATACATTTAGGTTATATATGAAATTATCAGTGTAATTGTAGACATTTTATTGGTAGTCGTGTGTGTGTGTGTGTGTGTGTGTGTGTTCCCAATACTGCAGGGAAGTGGCAAAATTGTTTGAACTTCTCCGTCACATTAACAAAGCCATGCATAGGATATCCGTGCAAGCCAATAAATATTAATCTAAGCCATACTCTAAGAAAATACACTAAAGTAGATTTCATGAACTAATAAGGATTTAGTACCTATTAGTATAATCAAGCCTTCTGATTCAATTATTACATTGTAAGTGAGGGGATGGGAAATAATTTAAAAATCATTCGTATTCACTTTCCATGTCTTCCCTCACCAAGTGGTTGTTAATAATTGCTAACTCTTGAGTGAGATGAGATGTTATATTCTCTCACGATTTATGTTTTCAAATTTATTTTTCTGTACTCTACTAGGATAACGGCTTTCATCCAAAACATTAAATTAAACTTTAAGTTATGGAAGCACTTGTGAAATAGCAAATCTGCATTCAACTTCCTCCTTTCACTGCATTACTACATGTCATGGTGTCATAATCTCTCTGTAAACTAAGATATACTGTGAAACTTAGCTATCTGTTTATTGATGAATCACATAATCATTTAACCACAATTAGAAACAGAATAAATTGTAGCTGCTTCAAATTCTGTTAGCTCATGAAGATGTACTTGAATGTCAAAATATATTCGTAGGAAAGGAAAAAAAATAGCATAAGTAATTTAATTGAGCTGAATTTTTATATTTCACTAATGGGTATAATCACTGTTCCACTGACAGCATAAGTCATTTCTGTGCACAGTGAGAAACCACTGGGAGATGTATTTTATCCATTATATGTCATGGTAATATAAATTAGTCCATACCATCCACCTCCTATGAGCTCACTCTCTTTGAAAACTACTTGTTTTCTGGTAAATTTCAAAATGCAAATTGCTATGCTCTAAAAGTTAATTTGCCTGGTACAAATTTTTAGTCTGTCCAATACACCCAATACATAATTCTACCTGACTGATCTTCTGGAAACACACGTAATATAGTATTTTTCCTAATTTTTTTTCAAGAGAATTAAGCCTAACCTCTTTAGTTTACAACTCATAAAACAACACAATCTGGCCTCAATCTATTTTTCCAAAGTATTCTAAGCTGTGGTGTAGTGATTAAGAGCACAGACTCTAGAAAGAGTCTCCTTCCTAATCAAGGCTCTGGCGCTTATTATCTATGACTTTAGGCAAGTTACTTAGTCCCATTGAAACTTAGTACCCTTATCTATAAAATGGGGATAAGTATACAGGTTCTCAAGCACTTATCTGAGACTCTACCATCCAGATGCACTTTGGAATTAAGAATTTAGAAAACTTATTTGGACAGTAATATGGTGCCCATATCCCATATGATGTATGATTCTGAAAGAGATCTGAGGCTGCACTTCTAGCCAAATACATTAGGAATTCATCAGTAAAACAAACACACATTCCTGATAAGTAGGACACAGTAAAACTAGAAGTAGCCTTATGTCAATTCAGAACTGTTTGCCCATTTTCATTACAAAGGACTTTTGGTATTCAAGATTGAGAGCAGGAATTGTGAAGCAGTTACAAAGATGTCATAGAATTTTGGACCTTAAATTGGTTGTAATACGTTAACTCCTTAGTAAGAACAACACTGGGCACAAAGTGATGACTCAATATGTTTTGTTTCTACAATTATCATTTCTTCTCTTTTCCTAACAAGAATCAACGACGACTACTACCATTCTCTTATGTCTTCCTTTAAGTCATTACATGTCTCCTTTAATATCTGTATCTTACAAAGTTTTCAAGGCCAAGACTAAATCTCTTGGTTGTTAAAGAATTCTTGAAACTCCCAGATCATATTCTTTTCCCTCCTCTAAATTCAAAATGCTTATTGAATAACATTTTCAACTATAGTTAAATATATACGCAAATGTGATTTCTTGTCTAGGCTGTATTGTATCTGTACTGTGTATTGTTATTTATTATATTTTAAATTAAACTTTTGTGTGCATGTGTGTTTTGTTTTTCTTGAAAAATTCATATTATATAAAACTCACCATCTTAAAGTGTATAGTTCATTGGTTTTTGGTCTATTCACAAAGTTGTGCAAACATTCCTATTCATAAATACCCATACATTTTCTTTACCCTCCAAAGAAATCCCATAACTCTATAGCCACTAGCAGACACATTCCAAATTCTACCACCCACTGACTGCAGGGAACCACTAATCTATTTTCTGTCTCTAAGTCTTTGCCCATTTTGATATTTCATATAGTGGAACGATCAATATGGGACTTCTAGTATCTGGCTTTTTTTACTCAGTATAATGTTTTCAAGGATCATCCAGGTTATAATACAGACCAGTACAGCAGTACTTTTTAAGGCCAAATAATATTCCATTCTACAAATACGCCATATATCCTTTATCCATTCATAAATGATGAACATTTGGGTTGTTTCTACTTTTTGGCTATGCAGAAAGTCCTTGACTTACACTTTGGCTTAACAATTTCTCAACTTTATGATAGTGCAAAATAAAACACATTCACTAAAAACTGTGCTTCAGATTTTGAAATTTGAGCTTTTTTGGGGAGGCTAGCTACATGGGGTTCAATACTCTTTGGTGATACTGGGCAGAAGCAGCAAGCCACAGCTCCCAATCAGTCATGTGTTCACGAAGATAAACAACTGATGCACGTACAACCATTCTGCACCCAGACAACCACTGTGTTTTTCATTTTCAGTACAGTATTACTGAAATATTACATGAGAATTACATGAGAGATTCAACACTTTATTATAAAATAGGTTTTGTGTTAGATGATTTTGCCCTATGGTAGGCTAATGTAAGTGTTCTGAGCACCTTTAAGGTAAGCTGGGCTAAACTGTGATGTGCGGTAGGCTGAAAGCATTCAGTGCATTTTGGACTTAGGATATTTTCAAATCACAATGGGTTTATTGTGTCGTAACCCCATTGTTAGTCAAAGAAAATCGATACTGAATGATTCAGCTATTTATATTCATGTACAAGTTGTTGTGTAGATGTATGCTAGCGGTAATTCTTGGTATATATTCAAGAGTTGAATTATTGGGCCATGTGGTAACAATATGTTCATTATTTGAGGAAATGTGAAATTTTTTGGAAATCAGTACCATTTTGGATTGCTACCAATAATCTAGGAGAGTTCCAATTTTTTCACACCTTGCCCTTGTTTGTTATTTCATTTCTTTTAAATTGTAGTCATCCTACAGTGTGTGAAGTGATATCTCATTGTGTTTGGTATTCATTTTCCTAATGACTAATAATGTTGAGCATCTTTTCATGTGCTTATTGGACACTTATATTTCTTTGTAGAAATGCCTATGCCAATCCTTTGCTGATTTTTAATTGGGTTATTTGGACTTTCTCTTCCAGCTATTGTCATGGAAGTTTATGTTAATTTTTTAAACTATTATTCCTGAATGTTTTTTATTTGCTCTCTTTCAAAGTGTTCATTCAAACCATACACGTTTCTTCTGTACATTCTATGGTCATCGGTTAGCATATTTTACTCTTTATTATTAAGCAAGGCATGTTACTTGATTCAGTAATTCTGCAAATTTAATTTCAGACCTCATTAAGCAAATGATTCTTAAAGGGTTACTTGAATCCTTGAAACACAGAAATTTGTGAGAGAGGGGTTTCTGTCCGTTAGGGTGCTCCAAAGATTCTGGAATGAAATTTTCCTTTGGCCCATGACTTACACTCAAAAATCCCATGAAACATCCTATTCCTCTTCACAATGCTCTTAATTTCTAGTTAAGATTCTTAGTTTATTTTTGTCTGCTAAATATCAGAGATCTTTAGCAAACTGTAAATATTGGTTTTTTAAGGGGACTGTAGTTTACCAGTTCAGATCCTCAATCATTATTTACTTCTCTGTCATCACTGATTTCAATTGGTTCTACTATTTCCTTTCTTGACTTTTACTTTGTTTCTTTTCAGTCCAAGCGTAATATTGTCTTGAATGTCACTAGTCAATGTATGCCACTATTCTTGTCCAAAAAACAACTGAGACATTTTAATGTTTCTCCTTCAAAAAATGAGAGATCACATTAATATCTATGTCTGACCCCTTTATAAGAAGTATTTTTCTCAAAATGTGTTAACCAGCAAATAAATTTAATGTTTTGTACCCGTGTATGAGAGTCTTTGGAGCTATGTTTTAACAACAGTCAGTGTTTAATGCCAAGGATACTCTTTTACTCCTCTATCCCAATATTCTCCTCTATTATTCATTCACCTATTATTCATTAACATTTAATAATCCCATATATGATTTTTCAATTTTATTGAGATATAATTGACATATAACATTGTATTAGTGTGATATGTATAACACAATTTGATAAAAATCTATATTGTGACCTGATTACCAAAATGTTTAGTTAATATCCATCACCTAATATAGCTACAATTTTTTTATTGTGATGATGACCTTTTAAGATATACTCTCTTAGCAACTGTAAAATATACAATACAGGATTGTTAACTATACTCCTTGCGCTGCATGTTGTGTCCCCAGAACTTATTTATCTTATAATTGGATGTGTGTACCTTGACCATCTTCACCAATTTCCCTCACCGCCACCAACCTCTGCCTCTGGCCACCAGCAATCTCTGCTCTTGTTTCCAAGGATTTTTGTTTGTTTGTTTTTCAGATTGTGCATGTAAAGTGAGATCATTCAGTATTTTTCTTTCTGTTGAATTATTTCACTTAGCATAATGTCCTCAATGTCCATACATGTTTTTGTGAATGGCAGACTTATTTCTTTTTATGACTGAATAGGATTCCATTATATATATATATAGCATTTTCTTTATCCATTCATCTGAGGATGGAAACTTGGTTAATCCATGTTTTGGCTACTGTAAATAATGGTACAATGAATGGGGTGCAGATATGTCCTTGAGGTAATGATTTTGTTTTTTAGGATGCATTCCCAGAAGTGAAATTACTAGATCATATGATTTTTTATTTCTAAATTTCTGAGGAACTCCCATGCTGTTTTCCACAATGGCTGCACCAATTTATACTCCCACCAACAGTGCATAAGTGTTTTCATTTCTCTACATCCTCACTGACATTTATTATCATTCGTCTTTTAATGACGGCCATTGGAAGAGGTATGAGGTGATAGGTCACTGTGGTTTTGATTTTTATGATAATTGATGTTGAGCACCTTTTCATGTAACTGGTGACCACTTGGAGTCTTCTTTGGAAAAATAACTCTTCAGTTCCTCTGCTCATTTTTAAGGTTTTTTTTTTTTTTTTTTTTTTTTTGAGTTGTATGAGTTTTTAAATATATTATTGACCCCTTATTGAATATATGGTTTGCAAATATTTTCTCCGATTTGCTTATTTGCCTTTTCATTTGTTTCAACATTTTCCTTTACTGTGCAGTAGCTGTTTAGTGTGATGTAGTCCCACTTGTTTAGTTTTGTTTTTCTTGTCTTTGCCTTTAGTGTCAAATCCAAAAAGTCATTGCCCAGACCAATGAAGAAACTTACTCTCTACTTTTTCCTCTAGGATTTTTATAGTTTAAGGTCTTATCTTCAAGTCTTTAAACAATTTTTTAGTTGATTTTTGTATACAGTGTAAGATAGTGGTCCATTTTCATTTCTATTGCATGTTGCTGTCCAGTTTTTACAACACAATCTATTAAAGAGACTATCTTTTTCTCATTGTGTATTCTTAGCTCCTTTGTCATAAAGTAATTGGCCATACATGAGTAAGTTTATTTCTAGGCTGTCTGTTCTGCTTCATTGATCTATGTGTCTGTTTTTATGCCAAGACCATACTGATTTGATTACTATCACTTTGTACTATAATTTGAAATTAGGAATTTGATGCCTCCAGGTTTGTTCTTGTTTTTCAAGATAGGTCTGATGGTTCATGTACTTTTGTGGTTCTATACAAATTTTTGGATTGTTTGTTCTATTTCTGTGAAAAATGCTATTGGAATTATGATAGGGATTGCATTGAATCTGTGTATTGTTTTGGGTAGTGTGGACATTTTAACAATTTTAATTCTTTCAGTCCATCATCATGGTATATCTTTCCATTTCTTTGTGTATATTTCAAATTTATTCATCAATGTCTTGTAGTTTTCAGTGTATGAAACTTTTACCTGTTTAGTTATATGAGGGTGAGTACAGCTGGAGTGTGGATAATTTTTGGTTCACCCTCATATTTACTTCTAGGTATTTTATTCTTTTTGATGTAATTTTAAATAGGATTTTTTAATTTTTAATTTTTTTATTTTTTAAATAGTATTTTTTCATTGTTAGTATACAGAAATGCAACAGAATTTTATTTATTGATAATAAAGTTTTATTTATTGATTGATATTGTATCCTGCAACTTTACTGAATTTTTTTTATTAATTCTAACAGTTTTTTCAGGGTATCTTTACAGTTTCTATATATGATATTATTTTATCTGCAAAAAGAGACAGTTTTATTTTTTTTCATTTTCAATTTGGATGCCCTTTATTTCTTATTCCTTCTATAGTCCCATCTTGAACTCTCTGCATTGTCTTCTAACATAGAGCTTGGCCTGGTGTCAATTCTCCAGCGACTTCATCTCCTAAAACAGAACTAAGGGCCAAGTGGTAAGTGTAAAATAACCTTTGAGAAATGGATGGCAATGTCGCAAAATTTACTATAGTTCACAATGTTTACCCATAAATGAGCCTTTTGTATTCCCTACCAAGTCTTAATTTTGTTTTTGTTAAAAATTTAATAAGCTTGATTGCTTCATATCAGAGGTCTCAACTTGGGAAAGAGAGGGTGGGGTATGTCAGCTAGCACATTGACAGCAAATGACATCAGAGACCAAGTCAACAAGGAAAGCTACAATAGGCAGAAAAAAACAATCCCAAAGTACACATATGGGGCCATTTCATGTAAATGGACCATTCTGAGCAAATATTTTTATACCCAATAGTAATACCTGATAGAATAACTATTTTCCAGTAAGACATCATTTCAAATTATTGCATTTTGTTGAGGGGGGGGCACCTAAATATATCTTGTTGATATTATCGTGAAGATAGATATATATTTCCATCCCAATTAATGGGGAATTGTCCTATGACCCACCACTAGCTATCTAAAAAATTCAGTTATTTAAATTAATTCATTTACCTGAAAAGCTCCAGAGAAGTGAGGTTTTACTAAATATTGAACAGAAATAAAATGATTCTTGTTGTTCTCTTTAGATAATAAGACAATTGCTTTGAAAGGATAGGTTGCATCATGACAAGAACATAACTTTTGGCATCAGAGTGGCCAGGTGTCAATTTTCAGCTTTGCCTGCCATGTGTGATTTTAGACGTATCTTTCCACTGCAGTTTCTGCACATGTGAAATGTAGATAACCATAGCTATTTCACTGGGCTCTATGGGAATAGAGGGAATTGAATACGTCAGACCTCCATTAGTTGTACGAGTAATGTCAACTCCCTTTTTCTTTCCTTTGTTTCTCTCCATCTTTCATTTTTCACCTAAAACGTAAGTGAAACTAATTTTCCTCAAATAGAAATTAAGAATAATTCACAATTACAACCTATTCAAAAATCTGGATGGCTTCTCTGTGAGTTAAACTTGACATTTCTAGAGTAAAAGTATCAACCATTCACCATTAAATCATTTATGTTAACTTTTTCATTAAAAATGAAATTACCCTGATATGCAAATTGCACATATTGGCTAGTGTGCTCCTCTTCCACATTGCTTCCCTAATCTGCTTGTTTCTCTAAATTTCCTACTAATCTGATTTATGCATTTTACAGTGATTCCTAAGGTAAGATTTGCTCTCTTCCATTATTTGTAAGGGGCTAATCAGGGTCAAAAGATAAAAGAGATGTATGGAATGTGATCAGACACTGTTGCAGAGAGATAAGGATGTTTTAAGTGAGTATTCTAAGGACAACCTGACCACAGTTTCAGGTGAGCAATGGATAAAGAATGAGTATGCAAACACTGTGAAAGCAGGAAAACATGGACACAGAAATGTTAAAGGGAAGGATGTTTTTAATTGCAACACACACATAAAGTAAACATTAAAACGGGTGCTTTTAGGAAAGCATATCTAAATTTTAGGATGCAGACCACTGGCCAACTTGTATTAAAAATCCATTAAGCATTCCGGAAGAACAGCTTTTTATTTTTCAATGTGTCTAAGCTTTAAACAATACGTGTCAAAAATAAGAAAAGAACAATGTTGATTTCAAAAGCTGGATTTCTTGTAGAAGTCAAATGAAAAAAGGCATAATTGAAAGCTTAAAGCTTTCATATGGCAATAATTTTATAGATTTTTCTCAAATAGAATATACATAGAACTAGAGGGAATGACTTCACATGTTATTGAAAGTTGTCACAGTAGAATCACACTCCTTTGCTCATTCCTATCACAGTTGTCTTATAAAATAATATAAAGAATAATCTCAGCATTACCAATTGCCATTCTGCTTAATTAGTTCTTTACACCTTATACCAAATTGTCAAAACTCATGGGTAACTCTAAAGATATGGATTCAGGATACAGGATACTACGTTTTCTATTATTAACATTATAATAATTATGTGTATGGTACACTTATTTTACTGTTTCCTTAAACATCCACAAAAATGGGATCCTCAAGCCTCACAAAGAGTATACACATTTTTTTTTTTTGCCTGAGAGCATGGAGTTAGGATATTTCTTGGTAGGTCATATTTTAAGTCATGATGACAGAAAAATATTTGACAAGAATCATTCAGCTCGTGCTAACTCTGTACTTTGTACCTAAGTCACAAATGTAACTAGTTCCAGGGACTCATCATTGGATTCAGTGGGATTGTGTAATTATCAGGTATCAGGTCATCCAGCACCCTTGCTAGTGTGACTACAGTCTATGGAAAAATAATATGATACATAGTTTAATCACATAATGCTGAATTATATTATCTAAAAGGATAATCAATGCTTTGTTTGGACATCAACCTATAAATCATTAAACAGCCCAGCAGAATAAGACACTTTTCACAGAAATGCAACTTTGAAACATTTTTTGTGAGTTGCAAGATTATTTCAGGATGTACTTCTTCCTAGCTTTATTGATAAATAATTGACATACATCACTGTATATGGTTATGGTGTACAACATGATGGTTTGATTTACATATATTTTGAATAAAAAATATTTGTAATGAGATATACATCACATAAAATAAACTGCACAAATCTTTTCAGTTTACTGAATTGTTAAATTTGGTAAAGTTGATGACTTTAAGATTTTAAAGTTGTAGATCTGGTAACTTTAATAATTGAATACAACCACCACCCAAACAGGAAACAGAACATTTCCTTTACCCAGGAAATTTCCTTATGATTCTTCCCATTCAGTTCCTGCCATTTCCCAACACATCTAATGGAAGCGTTTCTGACTTCCACAATCAGCAAGAAATTTTGCATCTTCTTCGACACCATGCAAATGGAATCATACACTATATAATTGCTGTGCATATGTCTGACTGCTTTTGCAAAACAATGTTTTATGAGATTCACTCATATATCTCGGAAGGTTTTGTTTGTATATTTTTCCTTTTTATCCCAGATCACAGTTATTGTATGAATAGACACAAATCTGCCAGAGTTCTCTGACCTTGTTGTGCCTTTCATACTCCCACCAGCAATCCAGTTGCTCTAAATCTTTGCCAGTATTTAGTGTTGTCAGTGTTATTTCAGCTATGCTAATGACATCTGTGTGGTTTTAGATTTGCATTTCTGTGATGACTCATTATGTTGAATGCTTTTTCTTTAGCTATTGGCTATGTGCTATTGGATATATCTTCTGTCTTGTGTCTGATATTTTGCTTGTTTTTACTGGGTTGATTGGTTTGAAGATTATATAAGCGTGCTTTACCTGTTCTAAAAATAAATCTTTGTCAAATATATGTACTGTGACTATTTTTCCTGTCGTTCGCATACCCATATTCTTAATGGTTAACTTTAAATATACATTACAAAATTATTATTATTTTAAATTAATAAGCTTTATTTTTAAAATCAATTAAAGATTTAAGGAAAATATCAGTGGATAGCACATGATTTCCATATATCCGCTCATCTCCAATGTTCATGTGAAGGACTATTTCCTACCCTCTCTTTTGCCTCCAGAAGCTCTTAGATATAGAGAAAAGACATCTCTGTCTAGGCTTTGTAGACATGACCATGTGATCATTCTCTCAACTCAGTTATACATGTACAAAGATTTAGATTCAAGTTGGAATTCAGGATGCTCCACTCCAATGTGGGCTGAAGTGATAAAGCTTAACTACGTATTTTCATTAGGGTAAACAATGTATACTTAATGGTTAATTTATTTTCTGTTATGTTACTTATTTAGTTAGGTATGCTCTTTTCATAGAAAATCTTAAATAGGAATAAAAGTAAATATTGGGATTCAGAGATGAAAACTATATCTCTGTCCCTTGCAAATCAAATTATATAGAGGATCCTGATTGGCTGGAAACTCACACAAATTGATGTACTTGAATTTAATAGAGATATTGCACATTCTTTCTTTCATATTAAAAAAAATCGTGAACATGTACAAGAAGGGAGCAATCAGCCTTGGCAATATCCATATATAAAATATGTCAGTGTTTAAGTTCATTAAAACTTTAATACAAAAACAAAGCAAAACAAAAAACAAACAAATAAACAAAAAACAACTCTAATGCAAGCCAACAGTGTGGTGAGTCTAATAAAAATTCTATAGTAATCATAGGGTTATAATAAAATATAATTTCAGTATGTAGAATTCTGTAGCCACATTTTATTCTTAAATGATCAAGATAGATATGGACAATTTGTCTCATTATTTATAGTATGCTATTTATATTAATTTTAAAGCAATATGTGCTTGACAATAGTCATGAAGACAAAGAAATGGAGATTTTTCTCTCTTGGCAACTAAAGGGATGTTTATGTACAATACTGTTTGGTGATACAAAAGAGCTTGACCTTTCCAGCACAGATAATAGGCTATTTTAAGAGGTACTATGTTTTCCTTCACTCTAGGTGTTCAGCTTCCCCTGAAGCACGATATAAGAGACATTTCTTAATTGGAAAAATTATTTAAGAAAAATGATTGTAAGATTTCTTCAATTTTTAATTTTCTTTACATTCTTTTGAAACACTTAGTATACTAGGAAAAATTGTCATCCCTATTTTCCACCTAGATCTAACAGACTTTTTAAAAAGTAGTATGTTGTCATCATATTTGTAATAATTTACAGAGGAATGAAGTTATAGCAAAAAGAACATTATTAGCTATTTTAAATAATAACAACTTAAGCTTAGCAGATCCCCTTGCATCGTGCAAATTTTGGTTCACCACAAATATCAGAATAGATATTGTCACAAGTCCTTTTAGCAAAATAAGCTGATCCAGGTTCTTGTTGCAAAATATTACATGATAAAATCATTCTTTTTGAATGGCTAACTAGATGAGAATATCACAATTCATTTCAAGCTTTAGAAATATAGTTTCTTTACCTATTCTTGAGTTAGGGAAAATGTATCTAGGATATCATCATCTGAGGATTCATACTGCAAGATTTCATGTATGAGATCAATTCCATCATCATCATCAGAGTCTAGAGTGCTGCTGTCTCTTTACATTCATCTTTTGATTTGTCTAATTGTGAAAGCTACTTATCTGCAAACTTTTCTTTTAACGTTACGTACAGAAAATGAAAAATTCTAAGTTGTGCTCAATGAAAGTTAAGAATGAACTATGCATTTACAGTGTCTCCAGAGTCCTTTTATATCTTCTCAAAGGATCATACAATAGTTCAGCCCACACCATAAAAAAATTGAAAAATGATGATTTATTCAGTATGGCATCATCTTTCCAGAAGATTCCAACATTCTTCCAATTTCTTCTTATTTAATCTTTTATGGCATAATTGATAGTAATTGATAAGTAGTAATGAATAAGAATGAAATATTTCAAGATATAGGCAAAATGATATGACTATGATCACACAATATGTCAAAATTCATACAAGAATTGAGTGGACTAGTAAGGCAACTGTAAGCTGGAGTAAGCTTCATTCAAGTGTTTCAGTAAAGTTTATGTTTGTTATTAGAAGAATATCTAAATAATAATAACAAATCATGAAATATCAATCTTGCAAATAGTGATAACTGCTCAAAAATTATCACAAAACCTTAAATTGTATCCAATATAATCATAAATAATTGATACTTGTCTGAACACTTGACTTTTAAATCAAAAGAAATGCAAAGAACCTACTGTGTAGCACTGAGAAATATACTCAATATTTTGTAATAATCTAAAAAGGAAAAGAACCTGAAAAAGAGTTTATGTAGTGAAAAAAAAAGTGTGTGTGTATATATATATATATATATATATATATATGAATCACTTTGCTGCACTCCTGAAACTAACATTCTAAATCAACTATACTTCAATATAAATAAATAAATAGAAGAAACAAAAGAAACATATAAAAATAAATTTAGATTAGGCATATATGCAAAAATAGCCCAAGCTGAATCCTAAAGTCTATACTAAAAATTGAGTCATTAGAGATAAAGTTACCTAATGTGTGTTTGGTATCAAGGTAGAAGAGTCTAATAAGAATACATGCTGAAATTTTTTGTTCTAGTGGAAAATGCCATTGGCACTTTGACAAGGATTGCATTGAATCTGTATATCACCTTGGGTTGTATGTTTATTTCAACAATATTTCCTCTTCCAATCCACGAACACAGTATATCTTTGCATCTGTTTGTGTCAACTTAATTTCTTTCATCAGTGTCTTATAATTCTTGGAGCATATGTCTTTTGCCTCCTTAGCTACTTTTATTCCTAGGTATTTTATTCCTTTGGATGCTTTTGTAAACAGGATTGTTTCATTAATTTCTCTTTCTGATATCTCACTATTTACTAATTGATAAAAATGTCTTCTAACCAGCCTATTGATTCATTATTCATCCAAAATCAGACTTTGAGTCTGTATTCTTCTACACACCACTATATTATATGCTCTGTCGAAGTATAAGAATTATCCAGCTTTCATAAATGAAATTCTCCTCTGTTGGTCCATTGGTGCAAAACAAACTGCACACTACTTAGTGACTTAAAACAACATTATATTTTGCTCAGGATATTATGAATCAAGAATTTGGTAGAGGCTCAGTTGGGCAGTTTGATATTAAATGAGATGGCCACGACTGGAATACCTACTTCCAAGGTAGCTTGTCCAATAAGATGGCTGGGATCTTGGTGCGCTTGGCTTCTTTTCCTCCACATGGCATCTCATCTTTCAGGGTCTGTCCATGTGGCTTGAGTTTCCCACAACTTGGTGGTGTCAGGGGAGTGAGATTCCCTACAGAACAGCTGGCATCCCCTAGAGGAGGGTTTCAAGAGACCAAATGAAGGTGCAAGCTTTCTTAAGACCTAACCTTGAAAGTCTTATAATGTTTTTTTACCTCGTTATTTTGGCAGAGTGACTCATCCCAATTGTGTGGGACTCTCCCAGTTTTAGCATGGAGATTTCATGTTCTAGGAACCTGCATAATCCCAAGTAAACCTGGATTGTTGGTTTTCCTATTTGTCCAACAAGCTATCAAAACTGGCCTAGATTAAAAGAGGTGAGGATGTAGAATCCATTTATCAATGGGATTAGCAGCAAAATATTTGCGGCCATCTTTAGACTACTGCAATCTTTTATAGGGCTACAAAGTATTTAGATGTCTCACACAAGCAAAATATACCCATTATGGCAACTGCTTCAACCTTGAGATACAGGTTCTTATCAATGAAATGAGGTCCAGGTATGGATGAGGCTCTTGGGTACCATTTCCTCAAGTGTGGCTCTTCTCAGTCTGAATTTGTGAACTAAAGAGACAAATTGAATGCCTTTCCTACTCACCCAACTTATGATGCTGAAACTGAGATAGTATAACTTCAATAAACACTCATAGTTTAAAAAGTGGGGATGGGAGATACCAAGTGCTCACTGATCCATTAAAATTCTGAAAGTTGGCCAGAAATAGACGTCCATGTTTTAGCCTAGGGCTCAATCTGAGTCTCTGAAAATAGTTCCCCCTTTCAGAGAAATGGCTCGTGGGAAAATGGCTTATGGGATCTGTCTTCTGGGATCTTGGGTTTACCCTCTGAGTCATTTCTCCTTTTCTGTATGCAGTGATCTGTGTTTATAACTGTGTAGTTTTCTCCAATCTGATGTTTACTCTAGAGGGTTGAGAGTCCCAAAGTCTCTGCGTGTGGAACTGAGGTTTCCTCTTTTAAACCAAGCTAATAAAATACCTTTAAAAGCTCTGTCACTTTCCTATGTATAAAATTACAATCCTCTCTACTAGACAAAAGTCACGCTGATTTTCTTTTCAGGATAGGCTTTTCTACACCTTTGACTGAGTGTCAAAGTGCTGTGTTTAATATACTCTGAAGCATTTTGTCTAGTTCAAGGGATCTACAAAGCATGTCATTAAAATCCAAAGAGGTCATTATGTTTGGTAGAGAAGGTCTTAGAAACAAACCCTTAAGAATCTTTCAGTTTCCACTAGGGAAGCATACATATCTTTCTGAAGTCTCAATAAAGGGATTTAAAGCCACAGAGCTTCACCCTGCAACCATGCTATACTAGTAGACCCTGGATTGGATATTTTCCCTGAGTCCAGAAAATGTTCCCAGTAGAAGAAACCAAGAATAACCAAAAGTTTTATTTTAGAAACCAGCAAGTCTTTTCTCCCTTATACAACCTCTGAATTCTACTTGAAAATGGAAAATTCACTGTATTTTTGCTCACCTCTCTTTATCCATAGTTTATCACTTGCAGCTACAGGAAACAATTTTGCCCTTTCCGGATGCTACGTGAAATTTCCTTAGCCAAACACACAGGTCCCTTATGTATGTTTTCACTTTACCTCATTGTGGCAAACAACAGTGACGGCAAAATTTCCTCTCCTATACAGCAGGGGTTTTTTCCAGCTTTCAATACCAATTTGCTCACTGTCCTTCAAGCTCTCACTCAGGATTTCTACTAACAACAAGGACAGTTAGGGGAAAAAGGCTTCAAATTAGGAAATTGGTTTATTTATTCATTCATCAACTAGGTTTTGAGAGTTTATCATCTACAAAGCCCCACAGGAAGTGCTGTAGGGAATTAATGTACTATGCCTGGGTCCTGAACACCTAAATTAACATAACAAGAGGGAGAAAATGATAAGTGCTGAATTAAAAGATGTACAGGTAAAGTTCCAAGGGATTTCAGAGGAGAAAGATTTTTTTTTTCTTTTTTGTTTTACGGCTCAATCTGGTCTACAAAGAGCAGGGGGCCTGCATTGCAAGTCAGCAGGGAATCCCTGTGTACAAAGATGCAGAAGCATGTTTGGGAAACACTGAATCTGTTCCTTTGGGTCAATCATAGGCATGGGAGCTAAGAATGGGAAATGATGCAGGGAAGAGATGGATTCTGGGCTTTGAATGTCAAGTTAATGATTTTAGGATATTTTTTCCTGTATGAAATGAAAAAGAATTATGGTTGCTGTTTTTATTATTTTTAACTTGGCTTTCTGAAGATGAATCTGGAAGCACAGGAGGGACCAGAGGAGAAGCAATGAGAGCAGATCATCATTAGGAGCTCTGGCTTTATTTCAGGAGCAGTGTGTGGGGGTCCCTAAGAGAACACTGACAGTGGATGGAGAGGATGAAACAGATGAGATGCAACATTAATCAAGTTTCCAGTGTAATTCATTTTCTCTTTTTCTCACTCTATTTCTATCTCTCTACCCATCTAAATTCCTCATGTATACTTTTGCCAGCACTAATAGCAAACATTCTCATGATGATTACAATGTATTTGATAATTCCAACTACCTGTTGAAAAAAATGTAAATATAAGAGATAGTTTCAGGATACTCCTTGGCCCTGGAAGGCTACTTTAGTTAAAAGGGTTTATCAGTTTCCAGTTATTCAGCTGCTAATGAGTTTCTGGAGAGAGCAGTATTCAGATCAAGGAGATGGTGGTTGAAGTCTTCTAGAAAACCCTGCTGCGTGTTGTTGACTAGAATCAAGATACAATTAATCATGCTCTTGACTTCTCCCTCAATGTCACTGTCACTCCCAGTGACTTAGATGTAAGTAACGTAATGTCATCTGAGACAAGTTTTGAAGTTAGATTTTGCTTTTGCTTTGGAAATATCAAAAGGCGAAAAGCATCTTAGTTTATTTCAAATGTCTTAAAAAGAAAATGCATTTATTCAAATGACTTCCTCTTTATTTCTAGTTCTCCCTTACTTGTAATTTTCTCACATAAAGAAAAAGGACTTTTCATTTTTTTTTTTTTTTTGGCACCCTATCTAGCAACAAAAATTTTGTTAATCTATCAATGCATGGCTTTCTCTCTGACTCCCTCCATGTCTTAAAATCAGTCCCTGAAAAGCTGATCATTCATCTTTATCATCCTGATCTAAAAGCTTTGTTCTCAACATTCTGCCATGAATTGCTGTGTATATAACTTCTAAGGGTGACAGAATATCTCCCCAGTATTTGGTTTAACACTAAAGTAAAAACAGCAATACATTTAGTTTATGTTGCTCAAAGAAAATAATATAGCAATGCAATCATACAATACAAAAAAGATTGAAAACTTTTTTTTTCTAATGAATTGCCATGAATTAAATAACTTGACAGAGGCAGGGACAATTTATTTGGCGGACAGACCATCCATTGCTTTTTTAAAATAATCTGAATTGATGTGGAAAGATAAACATGAGTTATAAATATATTTTATTTTTTTCAGAACCATTAAGAATGAACTCCACTCATTAACCAGGTTCTTTAAAAATTATTTTTCATCTCTTTGAAAAGAATGTGCCGTGTAAATATTCTTTTACATTCCTTTCTTACTCTAGACATGCCATTATCTGAAATCAGATTTCATGTTTCAATTATCCAAAATATACATGAAACTAAAAACAATGTGGACAATACACTACCAGTATTCTGAGTAAAAAACAAAGGAGAAAAACATGAAAATCAATGAAGTCCTGGAAATAAGCTTAAATGATATTTAAAGAATGATAGAATTTGGAAAATAGAGTCAGCACTGATGCTTACTTGGCTAAGGATCTGAGGCTTGGAAATAAGAAATAAAAATGATCTAAGCCAAGTCACAAAGTATCTAAAACTAAATGAAACAGTACAAGCATGTGTAAGTGACATTTTTTGATGGGTGACATTTCAAGAAAAGTAGAAATGCACACCCTTTTAAAAAATGTGAGAGAGATAAAATGTTTAAGATTTAATTACTCTTGGGAAGTACAGGGTACACTCAGTCACCCTGACTTGCCCTAAGACGATACATGATTTTTTCCCCATTGCTCAGTTAAGCATAAATTCATAGATTTCATGGTTAAGAGAGCTTGAGATGAGATGCTGGTTGCCTGCACTTAGTCCTGCCACTTCTTATCGGACCATCTGCTGTCACCTCAAAAAGCCAAGACTGTATAATCTCTGTAAACATACAAACCATTCCTGCATTTAATTTCAGTTGGAAGGAGGATCCCATTATGGGTATTGATTTTGAAGTGTCACTACCTTCTTTTGATGAATTCTTAGCTACTGACTGCCTTTCCATGAACACAATATTAAGTCTTAAAAGTGTTTACTCCAAACTTCTTACATACATGCTTAATAAGGTTCATGGTCTTAGAAGTTAACCCAATTTGCATGAAAGTCTGCCTATGAGTTTTACTCACCTTTTAGATTCAAGTAGCATTTGTCATCAATAGACTCAAATGTGCTAGAGCTGGCACAGGCTTTGTGACAAGCAGAAGCAAGAATTGCTTGCTGCTGAGACCAGAGGCGCAAATGCAGAGCTCCTAAAAACTCTCTTAGCTAAAGACTGGATTGTATTGGCCAGTGGGGACAGGTGTGTATCCTTGAAATTGGGTCTATAAGTGTGTATACCTATTGGGGCATGGTGGGTAGGGTTGCAGAAAGCCGAAAGAGATGATGTAATTGCAGCTGTTAGAAAAGGATGTTTATAGAGGTTGTATCTTTCCTCAAAACTTTACCTGCACATTTCACTGTACTCTATTCTCAATTTTATTAGTGTTTTAGCTCTCTGTAGGATCTATAAATAATATATCCAGATTAAAGAAGAGCAGACCTCACTTTTACAGTCAATCTAGTGAAAAGGAAAGATAAAGAGAAAATCTTGAAAGCTTCCAGAGAAAAATGACACATTATTTAAAAGACAAAAAGAATTCCAAAGATGGCAGACTTCTTATCAGAAACTATGGAGGCCGAAGATAATGTAAAGCCTTTTGTTTGTTTGTTTTTTTGGCTGTGTTGTGTCTTCATTGCTGCTTGCAGGCTTTTCTCTATTTGCGGCGAGCGGGGGCTACTCTTCGTTGTTTGTGTGGGCTTCTCATTGCAGTGGCTTCTCTTTTTGCAGAGCACAGGCTCTAGGAACACAGGCTCAGTAGTTGTGGCATGTGGGCTCAGTTGTTGTGGTGTATGAGCTCAGTAGTTGTGGCACTCAGGCTAAGTTGCTCTGCGGCATGTGGGATCATCCTGGAGCAGGGCTTGAACCTGTGTCCCCTGCATTGGCAGGCAGATTCTTAACCACTGTAACACCAAGAGAGTCCCTGTAAAGACATTTTTAAAGTGCTGAAAGAAAAGAAATCAATACGTCAGATGATGCTCACAGTAGCAAAAAAAAAAAAAAAAAAAAAAAAAGGATTCTTTCAAAATAAAGGTGAAATAAAAGTATCTTAAGATAAGAGAAAACTAAGAGTTATGGCCAGACCACCAACAACACAAAATATGCTAAAGGAAGTTCTTCAAAATAAAAGGAAATGATACCAGCAGAAAATTCGTCTTCAGAAATGAGTAAAAAGGCAACTACCATAAAAAGTAGAACAGTATTTTCCAATAATTCATTTAAAATAAACATGACTAGTTTAACAAAAAATGATAACATTGCTTTATGGAGTTTATTGTATATAACATAACATGTTCAGCATAAAAATGATGAGCTGGGGTTAAGCAAAGTATATATTGTCAATGATTCTGCATTTAAATAAGTAATACACATACATCCTAAGCATGATATAAAGAGGGAAGATCATTTATGGAGCATCCAAATTAAAAACTAAGAAAGTGATATAGCTAAAAAGAGAATAGGTAACTCAAAATTAAATTCTAAAAAAACTTTCCACCTAATCCAAAAGAAGTCGGCAAAGGAGGAAAGAGTAACAAAAGACAGAGAGTTGAAGGCAGGCTTTGAGATGATTCCTGGCAATGTCTGCACCTTGGTATTTATGTTCTTATAATCACCACCTCTTGAGTGTGGGCTAGATTTAGTGATTCACTGCTAACTACTGATATCAGGCTGCTAAAAAGACTACAGTTTTTATCTTGCTGTTCTCTCACTTAACTACTCACTATTGGACAATCCACCTTTTGTATCATGAGGCAGTCCTGCAGAAATCAACAGCCAGTGAGAAACTGAGTCTTTAGCCTAATAGCCCATGATGCATAGTGGTGCCCGTGAGTGAGCTTCAGAAAAAATCTTCCTGCAGTTACATCTTCATATGAGACCACAGCCTCAAACAATAGTTTGGCTGAATCCTCATGAGAGATTCTGAGCCAAAGACACCTACCTAAGCAGTGGCTGAGCTTCTGATCGACAACAATTATGAGATAATAAATGTCTGCTGTGCTAAGGTGCTAACTTTTGGGGTACCTTGTTATGGTTTGATTTTAAGATAATCATAAATTCATCAAGTTAAAAAAAAGAGAGAACAATTATATTATCATTTCAATTGCTGTAGAAAAAAAGAGTTGACAAATTCAACACCAAGTCATGATTTAAAAAACATTTTATAAACATTATCAGATGGAACAGAAAAGAAACATCCTCAGCTGGTAAAGAGTATCTAAGAAAAATCTACAACTTACGACATGCGCAGTAGTGAAATCGTGAAAATTTTCCCATAAGTTTGGGAACCAGACAAAGATGTGTACTTTCACCATTCTTGTTTGATATTTTACTGGAGTCTTAACTGGTACACTAAAGCAAGAGAAAAGAAATTAAAGATGTAAAGATGAGAAAGGAAGAAATAAAGTTATCTCTATCTGTGGATGACGAGATTGTTTACATAGAAAATCTTATTTCAACTCAGAAGTAATGAGTCAAATGTAGAAGGGAAGTAGATTAAGAAATATGAAAAATCAGGTATATTTTTTATATACTAACAACTAGCACTTAGAAAAATTAAACTTAAAAGGCAATCACATTTACAATTCTGTGTAAAAACTAAAAAATTCTCAGAATGAGTAAGAAAAGATACACAAGGTAGCATCACTGAAAACTATATAATATTGCTGAGAGAAATTAAAGAAGGCATAAATTAATGAAGTAACAAACTATGCTTATGGATTGATAGATTGATTATTGTTAAGTGCCCATCGTTACCAAATTCATCTACAGATTTAAGAGTATCACATTCAAACTACCACTATGCATTTTATGGTAATTGACAAGCTGATTCTTACATTTATATAATAATAGAAATGATCTAGAATAGCTAAATCATTAAAATAAATTTGAAGGACTAATAAACTACCTGATTTTAAGAATGACTAAAAGGTTACTGCAATTAAGACAGTGTGATTTGCACATTAAAATAGATATATAGTTTAATGAAACAGAATTGAGATTCCAGAAATAGATACACTGATACATGGTCAATTAATTTTTGACAAAGCCGACAAGGCAATTCAGTGGGGAAAGGAGAGACTTTTTAATAAATGGTGTGGAAACAACTGGATATCTGTATAGAAAAATAAAAGAGACTTGACCAGTATCTCACAGAACACACAGGTATAACTCAAAATATGCCATAGATCTAAATGTAAAAGTTTCATCCATAAAACTTCTAATAGAAGAGAAATGAGAAATCTTTGCTAACTTGGAGAATGAAAAGATTTCTAGATAGAATACAAAAAAAGAATGAATGGAAAAGAATACATTTGATTTCATCAAAATTAATAAGTTTTGCTTTTCAAAAGGCATCATTAGAAATGAAAGTTCAAATAATGGAATCAGAGAAAATGCTTGCAACACATATGTCAGACAAAATTTTGTGTCCAGAATGTATAAAAAAACTCATAACTCAATAGTAGAGGGTTCAAAACAAACAAGAATAAAATGAGAGAAAGACTTCACAAAAGAAAATATACAAATGTCCATTGCACATGTGAAAATATCATTAGGAATCAAGGCAATGAAAATGAAAACTACAAAGGTATCTCTAAATATCTGCCAGAATGGGTAGCATTTAAAAAGATTCAAAGTTTTGGTGAGGGTGTGGAGCAGTTGCAGCGCAAATAAACGGCTGGTAGGGATATAAAACGGCACAGCTATTTTAGAAAATTGTTAGCAAGTGTTTGAAATGTTTAAATATATACACCTGCTATACGATCCAGTCTTTCTACTCCTAAGTATTTGTCCAAGACATATAAGAACATGTATCCACACAAATACTTGTATGTCAATGTTAAGAGCAGCATTATTCACCACAGCCCCAAACTGGAAAGAACCTAAATGTTTAACAAGAGGTGAATGGATAAGCTGAAGTGTATGTCTAGGGTAGGCAATTACTTAGAAATAAATAGGAATGGACAATGGCTACACACTGTAATAAAGACCAATTTCAAAACCATTAGGTGAATAAAAGAAAGAAGAGAGAAAAGTCTACATGCAGTATAATTCCATTCATATAAAATTCTAGGAAAATTTCAAACTGATTTATCATGACAAAAAGCAGATCAGTGGTTGTCCGGGCTTGGGATGGAGAAAGAGAACATTTTTTACAGGCAATGGAAAGATTCTATATCTTGATTGTGGCTATGTTTACATGGGTGTATATTTCCGGTAAAAATCTTCAAATGGTACGCTTTAAATGGATGTAATACATAAATGTATACAGTATACAAATTATACTTTAATAAAATGAATTCAACAAAATTTTTAAAAGTTGAATCTAAACCTCACTCAGAGGAAAATGAACCACATAATGTGAATGTAAAGATAGCACTAGGATGAAGTATGAAATTATTGTTACTCTCATTGTGGAGTATACTTCCCTCCAAAATAAACCAGGCATATGCAGTGGGGTGAAGTCCTGTGCTCTTCACTATAGTGGAACAAGACTCAAACAGAAGCTTTGAAAGTGCTTTCTGGAGACTTAGCACCAGTGACCTTCATGATTCTAAATTCCATCTTTTTCTTAGATCTTGTATACCAACTAGGGAAGTAGACAATTAGACTACAAGAGAGCATTCTGTAACTGATTAAGAGGTCGAAGCAAAGCCACATGGAAGTCAAGAGGAGAGATTAATTCCCACCTGAACAGGATCAGTGAAGCTGTCACAGAAGAGCAGACGCAGCTCTTAAAGTCTGGCAAGATACTGGGTGCTGGAGCAGGCGCAGCCAGACAAGGACTCAGTGGAGGTACCAGAGGGAAAGAAGAGGGGACCAAGAATCTGCGGGGATGTGGAGACTCAGAGCTGAGGGTTTCAGGGAGGCAGCATCCCAGCTTCTGTTTGCTTCATCCACGCCAGAGTCTTGTTGCGTTATTTATTTGTAAAATTCAACACATCCCAGACGTGTGTTAACAATGCCATTTTCAATTTAAAGTGGGTGTATGGGCTCTGAATAGTGATTCTGAGATGCTCAACTGGGAAGCGTGCCATCGGTGAAATGAGACTTCACACATACCCTGTCCCTTGGCTAACTCCATTATGGACAGAATAATGCCTACTCATCAATTAGTCAGACGGACTCGCTGAGGCAGAGAGCAGCCCAGCAGCCACGATGCGGATCAGTTTGACAAAGGGTTTTCAACGAGCATTAGGCCCTCAGAAAGCCCGAGGTCCACTCAACTTGGATAAGTCCTGTCAGACCTCCAGGGGCCCAGCCTGCCCTGTATCTGGCAGCTCTGTTTGCTTCTATTCAGCACTGAGATGCTTCCAAGTTTCCTCAGGCGCCTCCCATGCGCTCACCAGATGTCTCTGCTTCCTGCTTCACAAAAACTGGTGGTCAGCAGTCCCACGTTTACTAAATAAACTTGCCCATTCTACCTTCAAAATTCCCTTCTCCCCTTGACCAAGAATATTTTTTTCTGAATCTTTTAAGAACTTGTGATTATTAACTATTTTACTTCCTTTCCAACTCCGCACTTTCTGTTACCACCAAGTCTTTCACTAAGCTCACATTGCCCACACTTTAAAATAAAAGCAAGAGTAAAAAATCCTTTCCTCCACATGGTCTTCTATTCAAGTGTTTCGAGATGGATTAAAGACCTAAATGTAAGACTGGATACTCTAAAACTCCTAGAAGAGAACATAAGAAGAATACTCTTTGACATAAATTGCAGCAATATTTTTTTTGGATCTGTCTCCTAAAGGAAATAAAAGCAAAAATAAACAAATGAGACCTAATTAAACTTGAAAGCTTTTGCACAGCAAAAGAAATCATTGACAGTATGAAAAGACAACCTACTGAATGGGAGAAGATATCAGCGAATGATATGACTGATAAAGGGTTAATACCCAACATATATAAATGGCTCATACACGCAGTGTCCAAAAACCAAACAACCCAATTAAAAAATGGGCAGAAGAACTGAATAGACATTTTTCCAGAGAGGAAATGCAGATGGCCAACAGGCACTTGAAAAGATGCTCCACATCGCTAATCATCAGGGAAATGCAAATCAGATCCACAACGAGACTTCACTCACATTGATCAAAATGGTTATCATCAAAAAGTTTACAAGTAACTAATGTTGGAGAGGATGTAGGGGAAAGGGAATCTTGTTGGTGGGCACACTATTGATGGGAATGTAAATTGATGCAGTCATTGTGGAAAACAGGATGGAAGTTTATCAAAAAACAAAATAGAACTACCATATAACCAAGTAATTCCACTCCATTCGAGAAAACCAAGAATGCTAATTTGAAAAGATGCATACACCCCAAAGTTCATAGCAGCATTATTTGCAGCTGCAAAGGTATGGAAGCAACCTAAGTGTTCATCAACAGATGAATGGATAAAGAAGGTGTGGAATAATGCAATATACTCAGCCATAAAAAAGAATAAAATTTTGCCATTTGCAGCAACACGGATGGACTTGGAGGGCATTATGCTAAGTGAAATAAGTCAGAGAAAGACAATTACGGTATGATCTCACTTATACGTGGAACCTAAAAAATCCAACAAATTAGCAAAAAAAAAACAAAAAAGAAACAGGCTTACAGATACAGAGAACAAATTAGTGGTTACCAGTGAGGAGAGGGAAGAGGGGAGGGGCAATAAGGGTAGGAAAAAAAGAGTTATTATGGGCTTATGTGAAATCATGTGTGTGAAACTTTTGTTGTAAAGCACTATAGAATTTAAAGAATCTTTCATTCAATCCAAAAATAAATTGACAAAGAAAAAAAAAGACTTCTATATTGCCTAAGGAAAAAGAAATATAGTGTATTAGTAGAAAATTTGAGGTAGAGTAAGGACAATAGATCCAGACACTATTGACATTAAAAGATGGTTTATTATGCACAGTTTTCAGAGAAGAAGAGCACTCTGTTCATGGGATGCTACAGGGAAGAAGGGGGGTCAGGTACGAGGCAAAGGAGAGAAGAGGAAACTGAAGTCAAGAGCCTTTAGTGCAGTTTCCGTGTGAGGGAATGAATGGTGGGGCAGGATGAGCTGGTTCAGGAACTGCTAGTTTGAATGATGTCACAGGGCTCTGGGGTGCAGGGGCTGAGCCAGGTGTCTCAGACCTGGCAGGCTCTGGGGTGCTTAAGGCAGGTGCATAGTGGCCCAGAGTGTGCGAGCCCAATAAAGGTTGTGGTTGGCCTATGGGCTCTGGATTGGTTGGTTTGCATCCCAGGAAAATGGCTCTTCCATAGGAATCAGGGGAGCGCAATGGGGGGGGCAAGAGGTCAAGGCAAGGTGACTGGGGTATATTTTCAGGTGGTCCAACACAAGGCATGTCCAACACAGGCATGTGGGGCAGATATTGAAGAACCAAGTTCATAGAGGCTAGAAGACATGGCTTATACCTCAAGCTATCATGCCCAAACTCTTGTTTCCTTCAAGATGAAAATTCTTGTAGTTTTTACCTCGCATGTCTACTTTGTGCTCAGTAGTCTGCTTTGGGGCCCTATAGAATCTTTGAAACTGATGTGAAATTGACAAGGAATTCCTAAATGGATCTGCAGGATTCTCACTGCTCTTGTGCATGGCCACTGGCTTCATTCAGGTGCTGTTCATTATCTCTAGTTAGAATCTCTAAATTGCCCTGTAAGTTTCTTCAGGAATCAAGATTCACCCCTGCAAACCCTCCACCTGCCCCATCTAGCATCCTAAACTGCACATCTGCTCCTGTTTCTCCCCATTATCTGTTACAAGGTGGAGCACACACTCCTCAAATCATATAACTTTCAGTGTTTCTCCACCTGCTACCTCCATGCTGCACCCTTCAGCACACACCCTATACTTTAGCCACATCAAATTGCTTCAAACTCGAGTGTTACATCTTCCTTCAAGTCTCTCTACATGTAACTAGCTTTGCCTTGGAAACAACTCAGTACCCTTCTCACCACCACTACCTACCTCAGTCTCGTTTATAAATAAGGTAGACTAACTACATGCACGACCTCAGTTCCTTACCTCCCCCATCTTGGGTGGGGAGTCCTGTCCCACACACTGGTCATGTCATTGACCATGTGATGTGCAGCCAATCCCAGCAGCATGGAGAGCACAGGGTAGATAGTTGGACCACCCAGATGACCCAAGGACTTGTGAGAAATAAATGGCTGCTACTTTAAGCCATGAAGTTCTACAGTGGCTTGTTACCCGGCAATGGCTAACTTACAGAGATGGCGTCACTCAAAAAGTACACGTTAGTCATCTTTCTGTATCTACTACCTACAGGAAAGGTAGTTGCTTGAAAACTGTGTGATGAATCAATATATAAGTGCAATTGTGTATTTACCAATACCAACTCCTCCACTTTCCTTCTCTTTTAGCAATTTTTGCCGTATGTATTTAATCCATTTTTTAAAGGCTTGGAAATGACAGACATGTTGCTGAAAGGTACAAATCATAATTGCACTATAAACATAAGTTGTTATAAAAAGAAAGCTAAAGAAATATAAAGTATCCTGATTAATTCTTACAAGGCTCAAGTATACAATATTATCAGCAACCCATGCTTATTCTAATGCTTGATTTGATGACTACAGTGACATTATGCATAATGAAATTGTAAAATTCAAGGGGATGTTACCACTTGTGAAATGGCAAGACATTTTAAGCTAAGGCATGAATTGACTTGACTTTGAATGAATGTGAGCTACAGACCCTATCCACCTTCCACTCAACTACCAGTTTATTCTATGGAAATTACAAGGGGGAAATATTGAGGAGTTTCTCAGCAGTTCTTTTTGCAAATTGACTTGTAATGATTCTTAAGAAGTTGCCTTTCAACATAATCTCTCTCCTATGTTAGTTATTCAGACATTAGCCTCTCTTATTTTAATGGAATTACAGCAGCATTTCGAGCTCTTGTTGCCACATGCCGTAAGATTACTAATGACAAGTTTTAGGTTATCTAACCAGTCAAGCATTCAATCATCCACAAATTTGGCTATGTTTATTATTAATGAAGCTGCACAAACCCAAGTGTATTGTCATACATTTAATTTCTCAAATATTGTGATAATATAAACAACATAGAAGAAAATGTTTTTCATGAATACATATAAGATTAATTTTCTTTTGCCTGACATGCACTAATTCACACATATATTAATTCAACAAATATTTGGGGGGCCAAATGTGTTCAAACTTATAAGAGCAAAGGTAGGAAATATATGCGTTTAGTGGAAAAGTGAGATATTCAAATAATTACAATATGATGAGTGCTGTCATTGATTCACACACAAAATCTTGGGGATATAGAGGAATAGGAGGAGTGTGTATATTTTCCTGCAAAAGAGAGATGGTTTTGGAAATGGGTGTTAAACAGTAAATAGGATTACATAAGTTATGAAAAGGATACTCTGAGACAGAAAGGATGGAATGATCAAAGTCAAAGACCGTGGGAAGTACTTGCTGTTTCTGGGAAGAGGCCCCTTTGAATTTCTAGTACAGTAACATACAAAGTATGTGCATGGACAAGAGCATTATTACAGCACCAGAGAATGTGTTAGCAGTGCAAATTCTCAGGTCCTATCTCAGTCCTGCTGAATCCAGTCTCTGGTGGTGGGAAAAGGAGTCTCTGCTTAATAATTCTGAGGTGATTCTTATCCATATTGAAATCTGACGGGCTGATCTAGGGAAGTGGTTCTTAATTTAGGGTGTATCAAAACCACCTGTGGAGTTTATTAAAAATGTCAATTTTGAGTTCCCCTCCTAGAGTGTCTGATCCAGTAGGTCTGAGGTGGGCTTCAGAGTTGCATTTCTAACAAGCTCCCAACTATGCCAATGCTTCAGGTCCAGGGAACACACTTTGAGAAGCACAGACACAGGGATGTGAGTAAGAGATAGTGAATTTTCAGATGTAAGTTGGGACTAGATTATGAAGGAACTATGTGACAAGGAGAATTCTAAAATGGCTCTCATAATTACTGGCCCCTGGTGTAATAACCTTCTGTTTTATAACAATTGGGATAAAGGGCTCCAATTACATAAAAACATAAAGGACTCCAATGAACATTTGTGTAATTATAAATCATCTCTATTTGTTTTATTTACTCGTGTCTTTCTGTCCACATCATTCAGGTGTCGTGTCCGGTAGGTCATCACACAGACTCACATAATTATCGTATTAGTCTTCGTGATGTAGCGTAGAATGGAAAATCATCTGTCAATTGAGTTCTATTCATATCTGATGAGAAGCAAGAAAGCTTCAACACAACAAACTCTTTAAACCATTTATTTATTAAGCATGTATTTTCTGTAAAGAGAACATTGTACAAGCAAATACAAAAAATTCTTACCGTTGGTTTCATTGTTCGGATGGCAGATGCATGGGGGGGTGATTATTAACGCTGCTTTTGCACACACTTATAGTATATGCTGAAATTCCTTTTCAGATATTACTTTCATAATTTGAGGGACTAAATGGTATTTATCAAGCATAGTCTTCTGATAATAGTTAAAAATGTACGACAGTGTGACACCACCCTAGTTTCCATTGAGTGCATCTGAGAGACTCAGGCATGTTTAATAAGGTAGGAATTGTTTCTCCATATTTGGGCAACAAAGCAGTAGCCATGTCTTTTCAACTTATTTAATTTCTATCTGCATGTGATATAAGTGGATGGTAATAATACATGAGAGAAGGAAGATGCCAGAAGCGTGGATTGCAAAAAGCATGCCTTATATTCCATGTCAAGGAGCTTTTCTGATCCCAGGTGTGTCATATGCCAGCATCAGTTTTTTGTACCATGTGGTGAGACAACAAGAAAGTCAGCAACTTGGTGTGCTGACAGTGCAGCAAAGCATGATTTTAATTAGCTCACCCAGAGGACACATTGAGGAAAAAAGTGACATTTCATTGAGGAATATACTATTAAACACAACCCTCCTTGACCTGCCATTTATCAGGATAAGTGCTGAAAACCATATGACTGGTTAAGACTTTCTCATTGTCCTTTAACCCAGGGACATATGGCTCATTTGCAGAAACATTTACTTTGGAACTTTCTCAGTTCTTTGGCACCTGAGTACTAAGAGTCTTCATATCACCATCTTAGAGAAGAAAACACTGATCTTTAATGAAATAGTGTACATATTTATAAGAAAAAGTAGAATGACATTAGAAAGAAAAAGATATGCAGCATGGTTAGTAATAGGTTATACAAAATAAATTTTAGTTACTGTTTTAAATTACTATTTTTGAGAAAGAAATTTGGAAAAATGTTATGTACAATGTAATATGTAGTTGCTGAATTATGAATATATGATTACTAAAGATAGTTGGGGCTGAGCTGAAATTACTGGACCTCAACTTTGCTAATTAAAGTTAGCAATTTTTAGAAAAATTAAACTTTGCCCTGTAATTTTGTCTGCTTTTTTTTTTATAGTTCTCTAATGCTATAATTTATATCTGTCATGCTCATATTACTATATTCAGATTCAGGATTTTTTAGGTCTTCTTAGAGAATTGGATATTTTATCATTGAGCATTGCATACATTAAAGAAAATTAATTAATTAATTAATTTTTAGGCTGCATTGGGTCTTTGTTGTGCTCAGGATTTCTCTGGTTGCTGCAAGTGGGGGCTACTCTTCTTTGTGGTTCATGGGCTTCTCATTGTGGTGGCTTCTCATTGTGGTGGCTTCTCTTGTTGCGAAGCACGGGCTCTAGGCATACGGGCTTCAGTAGTTGTGGCACACGGCTTAGTTACTCTGCTCCATGTGGGATCTTCCTGGACCAGGGCTCAAACCCGTGTTCCCTTCATTAGCAGGAGTATTCTTAACCACTGCGCCATCAGGGAAGTCCCAGTCATTGCATATTTGTGTTGCTAAAATGTACAACTTTTATTTTAAATTAATATTGTTGTTTCTGAATGTTTTAGGTTAGCATATTTCCTACCTCTTTATTTTTAGCCTTTAGGTGTGCTGCAAGATCCAATATGGTATAGCTCCTGGTCAAACACAGTGAACACCTCGCCAATAAACATCGATTTCAACCACTAAAAAAGTGCCATCTCTTGTGTATCAGCTGGATATTGTCTCTACAAGTATCTCTTCTAAACTGCATATTGGGAATTTATTTTACCCAAGTGTTAATCTCTGAATTTTTATCATCTTATCTTGCGTTTTCCCATGCAATTTTCTTTTCTTTCCTTCTTTCTTATTTTTCCTGTCTTCTACTGAAATTAAATTTTATCTCTCTCCCTTTCTTGCTGGTTTAGAAGGTGTACATTCTATTGCACTAATTCCACACTTAGTAATCATCACTTACAATGTTCCATACCCTCTTCTAGGTTCTGGGAATGTAACAATAAATAAGTAAGATTAAAAATGTGTCCTCCTATGATTCTAGTAGGGGGAAACAAAGTATAAACAAATAAGTGAAAAAGTGACATTATATATACATTACATATATAACCTTTTCCTTCTTTCCCATAAACATTGAACTCATATTTTACACATTAAGATATAGACTTTTGATTACTTATTTCCAGATCCTGAACTATGAAAAGATTTTAGAACACTAATTGCATTGCAGTGGCCAGATAGCTTTGTTATGCTATTTTTTAATGTTATTTATTTAAAATTATCTGCAAGTTTAACTGAGGATTTTCTTTTGGTATCCAATGCCTTGCTTCTGTGGTCAATTTCTTTTTTCTTTTTTAATAGTCCATCCCTTAGTGATCTTTCATTAAATATTTTATGAGTGGCACACCTATTCAGTCTTTGATGATCTGCAGTCTTACCATCACGTACAAAGATTTATATTTGTTTTATCTATCATTCTCAGAATGTTTGCCTCAAATCTATCTTCTAATACATAAATTCTCTTTTCAGCTGTGTCTAATTTCTTGTTATACAATTTTGTTCATTTTACATGATTCTGCATAAAATTACCACAAATTACGTGGATTAAAACAACACAGATTTATTATTTTAAAGCTCAGCAAGTTAGAAGTCTGGCATGAGTGTCAATGAGCTAAATCAACATGTCATCAGAGCTGCATTTCTTCCTGGAGGCTGCCTGCATTTCTCGACTCCTGGTCCCTTCTTCTATCTTCAAAGCCAGCAATGGCAATTCAAGTCTTTCTTACATTGCTTCTTTCTAAGCCAACCTTTGGGAAAAGATTGACTAAATCTCCTCTTCACAGACAAGGCAGTCTTTAAATCTGCAGATTTTAAGCAATCCCAGCATTTATACTCATTAAAACATAATCCTTCAGTTCAATTGCAATCTCAGAAACTTTCAAGACAGCATCTTCAGTTAATTTGTACACCTCTCTTTTTTCAAGATTAGCTATGTGTTAAATTTCCTCTATAATCTTTATATACATTTCTACAAGTCTATACTGTGAAAGTTATTCATTCATTTTGTATTAGACTCAATCAGTGTGGCTCTAGAATATTTTCCAACTCTATTCAATAGCATGGGAAAATAAATAGAAAATATATTAATGGGAGGTGCTAAAGTATTGACAAAGCAAGGATAGAAGATAAAGGGATGGTGGATTCTATGGAGTAATGGTTGTTGAAATCTATAATAAAGGAGTCAATTTTGCTTTCAGAAGAAAGCTCACCCGGAAAAAATTAGGTCGCTTATGAAGAGAGCAAATATTGTGTCCAATGGGAATAAGAAGTGAAAGAGTTAAGGACTATATATTATAATCCAAGAGAGAAATTTTGAGTTCATTTTCTGAAAATGTTTTGTTTTTGTTTGATAATCAGATTGAAAATTCAGAATTCAGATGTGCTTGTATATATTTGGAGGTGGTAAATATGGAGGGCATTATCAATGAGGAATTCTATGACCTAGATTCAAGAGTCACTAAGTAATGAGAGCAGAATAGTTACAAAATGTGAATTAAAAAAAAAAGAAGAGATTGCCAAGTAAAGAAAATAGAGCAATGGCAGGATTATTACTAAAGAGTACTGACTTTACCACTTTATTTTTTAACTCTTATAAATGAGGCAGAGTAGGAGAAAAATCAGACATATCTTTGATTAAATTGTTCTATTCATGTAAAAAACATTCACATATAGCAGCTTTTATCAGATTTCAAATTATAACCCGGGGCATAGTGGCATGTTTTATATACCACAATCACCTATGGATTTTTTGTTTGTTTTTGTTCTGTTTTCTTTGTTTGTCTTGTATAAAACACTTAGGAACCATTCTCCAAAGCAATAATAACTCAGCAGAATCCAGGTATTAACAATAACAACAGGAAAAAGAGGTGAGGCAAATATTTTACTTTACTTTATAGTCTACCACATGGTGAGACAAGTTAGTATCTACAGGAATATAGGTGGCACAGTCCAAAAAACCTGAATTGGAATCCTGCTCCAAGCTAACCAGAGGTGTGGATTTGAGCAAGTGTTATTGTCCACTGGACTCTCAGTTTACACATTCATAATTGGACATAATATTAGGTATCTCAGAGAGTTCTGACAATTAAATAGAATAATGTCTAGTAAAGTGGCTGGTTCATTGTAAAATGTTAGTAATCTCATAATTGTAGATAATCCAAAATGGTTTCTTAAGAGTTGCTGTCATCAAATTCTTGCCCATTTAATAGAAATGAGTTAAATGTCAGTGGTGCAAAGCAATGAAGGGAACTTTTACATCGAAGCAATGAGGAGAGTATCACAGTGGGAAGTAAGAGGAAGAGATATATAAGATGAATTTCATTTTATTACAGTATAAAATATGTACAATCCTGGAAGTGTGCAAAGAGGTCTCTATAATCTTCAGAGAGTTACCTAATATTAATTGACTCCTGTAAAATATTGATTACAAATACTTTATCACATTCAACGTACATTTATGTTATTACTCATGTGGTAGGTACTTTCTTAGACACTAGAGATCATCTTTGATGCCTCCTACTCTCCAGTTCATTCCATACTCAGATCCTGTTGACTCTGTAATTTGTCATTCTGCATTCTTTTCACCATTGCCCTACCCATTGCTTTTGTTCAGGTCTACTGCATCTCCCTCTCCATCTATACATTGCCTCCCATCTACTTCCACTGATTCCAACATTCTGCCTTTTCACTCTTTATTTTAAGATTTTATCAGTTCTGTAACATGAGTGAGAGTTTGTCATTCCCCAACACAAAAAACAGCAAAGATTTCCCCAGTGCCCATACAATAAAATTAATTCCTTGTGTAATTTTTGTCTCTTCATGCACTGATTCCAGCTACACTCTCTAATTCATCCTCCCAAATTGCAAAGGAAAAGAAGGTTTAGAGGAGCATGTGTTCTGGGTGATTAGGTGAGTGGTACAGATTTAGAAGGAAGTGAATGAGATCAATAGGGGTTGGTAACCCAGCAAGATAGTGGAGGACTCAAGTGACTGACTGTATGCAATGAGATGTCTAAAAGGATAGAAATCAGTGATCCAAGAGGGAGATATTCAAATTTAAGATTTCCAAAGTTGGGCAGTTCCATGTGCTTGCAGCTCTAGAATGTGGCCATGGGTAAGAGCAATTTCCTGGGGTTAGAATACTTTGTCTCATCTTCTGATTTCCAAGATGAGACATTTTCCCTAAATGCCCCTGGTCATGTGTAGAGCCCTACTCCATGTATTTGATGACTTTGGGAAATGAGGTGGGCTTATGTGGTGCAGCCTCTTCTCTCTTTACAATTTACCTGATTGTGGTGAGTGCACACCCTGGTCTGCTGCCTAAACCATACATTTCATAGATGCCAGTTTTGCCCCATAAGGGGAAGTTACATTTGTCTTGCACTATCTATGACTGAGGGCACAAAGCCTGTCTTTTTCTGGGGTTATTGGAAAACTCATTATTTTTCATATTCTAAGGTACATCCTCCAAAGTAGTTCTGATTAGTAATGAGTTATACCCTATTTCCATCTAACTTAGCATTTGACTTGGCTCTCAAAAAGCTCAGAACAGGAAGATTACTTATTAATTTGGTTATGTCTTCATGTTGAGTAGGCTGAGGAGGAGGAGGAAGAGGAGGGGTTGGTTTTGCTGTCTCAGGGGTGGCAGAGGTGAAGGAGGTGGCAGGGGAGGGAGGAACACTGGGTGAACTTTACAGAAATACATTGTAATTTCTGTCTGATTTTTTTTTTTTTTTGCATTTTTATTTCTCTAAAAATGTTTCTATAGGCTACCAATCCTTCTGCCATCATTTGCTTTAGTTTCAGTGTCCATATCATAGAAACGTCCATGTAGTAAAAGAAGTTAAAAGCAATCTTGAATAATAATTGGAACGCTTCTGCCATGTTGTCTGATGTCAACTTATTTCCTGGCACTGCTTCTTCCTCTGTCTTTTTTCTCAACACCTGGCACTGGTTTGAAAGCATTCATCTCCATCAAGTCAACTTTTGTTAATTCTGGTGCGGGGTCTATTAGCTCTTGACTTTCTCCAAGATCCATATCTTGAAACATTTCACCCTCCACCTTTTTTTTCCCGGCCCACAATCTCTTCCAAGATTTCCTTGATTGGCTCTGTTGTGAATCTGGAGAAGTCAGGCACAGCATCTGGACACAGTTTTCTCCAGCAGCAATTGATTGTTTCGGGCTTGATGGCTTTCATGGTTTTTTCTATAACAACAATGGCATCTTTAGGGATGTAATCCTTCCAGACTTTCATGATGTTCTCTCCATAGGTGTTCTCTCCCATAGCACTGACAATCCTTTCCGTAGAGCACTGTGTGTAATGAGACTTACAGGTCCTTATGACCCTTTGATCTAGAGACTGAATTAGAGATCTTGTGTTTGAGGGCAAGTAGACCACTCTGACACTTTTGGTGTTGAACTCATTGGGTTCTGGGGAGCCAGGGGCATTGTCCAATATCAAAAGAACTTTAAAGGCAGTCCCTTCCTGGCAAGGTACGTCCTGACTTCAAGGACAAAGCATCTGTGGGACCAATCCAGAAAAAGTCTTCTCATTGTCCAGGCATTCATGTCGTGCAACCAAAAGACAGGCAGCTGGTGTTTGTCTTTCCCCTTCAAAGCTCAGAGGTTAGCTGCTGTCCTGATCATAAAACTACATTTGCACAGAACAGTAGAGTTAGCCTGGCCCTTCCTGCCTTAAATCCTAATGCTTGCTTCTCTTACTAATAAATATCCTTTGTGACATTTGTTTTTCAGAATAGGGTACTTTTGTCTGCATTAAAATCCTGTTCAGGCAAGACATCTCTCCTCAGTGGTTTTCTTAATGGCATCTGGGGACATGTCCGCTGCCTCTTGGTTGGTAGAAGATGCTTCCCCTGTTATCTTGGCATTTTAAAAACCAAACCTCTTTCTAAAATTATCAAACCATCCTTTACCGGCATAAAGTTCTCCAGTTTTAGATTCTTCACCTTCCTTTTGCTTTAAATTGTCATATAATGACTTCTCTTTTTCTCAGATCATATAGTATCAAATTACAGAGTCTGTAGGTATACCTTTCCTATGACAGTCCTGCCTCCACATAAAAGCTGCACTTTCAATATGACATGAAAAGATATTTCACAAAAGTACAAGGTTTTAGCACCTGCTAGCATAGTTGCAGTGATGACTTCACAAATTTCCTTTTTTTTTTTTTTTTTTACTTTTGTGTTTTTTGTTTGTTGGTTTGTTTGTTTAGTCATGGTCCCTAGACTGGATTCATTTGTCTTGAAATGGCAGCCACCACAGCTGCAGACCTCATCTATGGTCCATATCAAGCAATTCAACGTTTTCTTACAGTGTTATGACTTTTCTCTGCTTCGTGGGAGCACTTCCAGCATCACTAGTGGCTCTTCACATGGGTCCCACAGTGTTACAAGGTTCAGTATTGCATTAAACAGGATAAACAATACACAAGAACCATAAGAGCTCACCTTTTGCCGTGATTTGCAATTTACTGGAGAGAGGAACTACTCACGTGGAGATGACGCTCATCACAGGGCATTGTAAGCCAATACCTACAACACTTGAGCTCGCGAAATAGCAACAGGAGGTTACGTTTCTCTTGAAAGTGAATGGTGCCATGTATGGTCTGAGTTGTGTTTTGATAAATTCTAACTTTTTATAATATATTTGGGTATATATTATGGTAGCAAATCATAAGTTATTATCTACATATATCTTATACATTCATGACATATCTAATTTTTTCTTATTTTTTTGGATACTTCTAGGCTTTGTGGCTTTTCTGCAAGTTTTTAAAAATTGTTGCAAATCTCCAAATTTCTTTCCAATGCATTTATTGAAAAAAATGTATAAGTGGACCTGCACAGTTCAAAGCTGTGTCACTCAAGGGTCAGCTGTAGGAAGTTTGCATATATCCCATACTCATGGTTTCACCATGATTAACATCTTATTTTATAGTAGCATGATACAGTTATCACAACTGATACTGGGTAGTATCACTCTTCCAATTATGTTCTTCTTCGGTATTTTGTTGGCTCTTTTAGGTTTTTGGCTTTTCCATATAAACTTTAAAATCAGTTTATTGATATTTACAAATAGTTTACTGGGATTTTCATTGGGATTGTGTTGAATCCATAGATCATATCTAGCAAGAAGTGACATCTTAGCAATATTGACAATTCCAATCCACACGCTTCGAACACCCCACCTTTCATTTACTTCTTCTTCGATAACTTCCATCAGTGTTTTTCACAAAGTTTTTAAACATTTTCCTTACCTTCATTTCAGCCTCCAGTTGTGAGGACAATAGCACAACTTGATGTAACAGAGAACAAAGGCCCAGGTTTCTCTTAATGTACCCAAACTTTCTCTTCCCATATGATGAATTCCTTGCTGTGTGATGTGACGTACAAAGCCCATTCCAGCCAAGCCCAGATTTCCTGGCTCACGGGGATGAGCACAGCTGATCTTCCAGCTACGACTCTAGATACTCTTGGCTGAACCAGCCCATCAGTACTGCCATTGGTCTTGATTGATGGTCTCCAAGTCAAGGTAGCCATGACAAGTATCACTGAGAACTTAAAGTATGTTTACAACACAAGAGGATAAATTAATAAATGACATAGTGAAGACATGAAAAGAGACACCACAGTAGCTCGAAAAGATGTTAAAGGTGAGCTCGGGTTACTCAGAGTTTTCACATACTGTATTCCTTTAACCAGAGCCGGTTCTGACATTTCTCCCACAGTGTCTTGTTTGGACTCATTTCTGTGCTAACTTCTCCAGGGCAAATGACCTCCTCCCTCCATCCACGCTCATGGTGGCTTTACAGCAGGTCTTACCCTTGCTTCTCTGGTTAGCCCTTTTCCATTTCTACTACTTTGCTCATGCAGACGTTCACCCAACAGGATATACATATGCTGCTTTTATAACACTAGTGTACAATTCTTGAGTTCTTATTAATTACACTTCAGTCAATTCTAATACGTATCTTGTTTCTCTTTAACAGATTTTTAAATGAAGCTTCTTCCAATTCTGCTTTTTCTATGTGGTTCTCACTAGAGTCCTTTTCATGTTTGAATATGTGATAAATAATTTTTCAATGAATTACCTATGCTCCTGCCAAAAGAGTAACTGCACAAAGAGTCCAGCTGCTCTGATTAAAATGTACTAATCACATTAATTAGCATTTTTGAAAAAAAAATAAAGTCGTTTTATCCTTTATTTTATTGGAACTAATCCCTAAATTAGTGAGTCAGGCACAGTCAAGTCTCAATTATAAACAGAGTACTTTTTTCAAGATCTTAAAAATATAATCAGGCCTAGCAGTTCATAAAGCCTTTTGTTTACCACTTCTTTATTGTTTATTTTAAAACTCATTCCACTCCCATACAAATTAAAGCCAATGGAATACTATCGAAATTTATACATTTGGCTTTCTCCAACTTGTAAAAGAACTCAACCCAAATACAAACTATTAGAAAAGGGATGTTAAAGTTGACTGGATTGTCACATTTGTAGACTTTAGCATGCATGAGAAGGTAGGGAAATTCTTAATGGAAAGGCAAAAGCCAGGAGTAGAGAGCGTAGATGGCTGCTACCTCCTGATTTGGGATCTCAAGGCTAGTCTGCTCAGCCAGCAGTGGACTGAGGATGGTCAGAATGTCAGAATCTCTATTCAGAAACATGCCAGCACTTAATATTTATAACTGAGTGTTTGCAATGTGACCCTCATTCTTCCTTACTGTTTGGGACACTCGGCAAAATTATTTAGTTTTTTTCTCACCCAGTCCCTTTTTTTATTGCCTCATTGTGGCACCGATTCTATGCTCTTATTAAATACTATTAATTGAAAGAAGACAGAGAGAAATTTAATTATAAAGGCCATGTCTCTCTTTGCTTATTGTAAAGCGGAGGTCAGCAAGATATAGCCTGTGGGTCAGAATTAGACCACCATCTGTTTTTGTAAATAAAGTTTTATTGGAACACAGCCATGCTCATTTGTTTATGTCTTGTCTGTGGCTGCTTTTGTACCACATGGTAGAGCTGAGCAGTTGTAGGAGAGACTGGATTGCAGCAAGTACTCACTATCTGGCCTTTTAAAGAAAAAATCTTTGCTCACCTTTTTTGTAAAAACTTGACCAAAACACATTTTACATAACGATAAGTTAAGAACATCTTATCTCCCTAGATTTAGTGTCTAATAGTAACAAAATGTCCTACTAAATATTTGAATCAAGATCCTCAAGGTAATTAACATGAAATTAATTTTTATATTGTCATCAACGACTTTTACAATCATACTTTTAAAACCGTTATTACTATCCATCATTTTGGTAGTAAACAGGTAGTTTAAGAATGTTTTACAAATAATGCGAAAAACCCTACTCTCTCAGATGTTGCTTTCCTAAAGAGAAAAGTGTTTTACTTGAATTTATAAGCAAAGTGCCGTTATATGGTCAACCTTATTTTGCATCTTTCATAGCATGATCTTCACAATACCATAGGCCAATGTCTCTTCCTGTTGAAATAAAGTATTAACTGTTAGTGCCCAGGACAAGGTGATATTTCAAAGGGCAGTCTATTTAGAACGTTCTTTTCTGGTTTCAAATGCTGCATTTTACACAAAACTACAACTGCTGACTCTAAGAATAAGTTTAAAACTAAGTAGAAATCTAGAAATGAAGAACATTCTAAATATGCTGAATCTCAAAAGCTAGCAACTGAAATCTTTGAGGAAAATAGTTTCCCAGTTTCTATGAACTGAAAGGTCTATCATCTCCAAAATACCTCTAACATTTCTTCTATCATTTCACTTTAAAATACATTTTAAAGGCTGAATTTCCCATCTTGAGTCCTTTTCAATTTTTTTATAAGATCACTGCTCATATTGGGCCCAAAATGGGAGGGACCAGGGGTCTGTCTGTGAACAAGGTGATAATTTTCATCCCACTTCACTTTGACCTCACCATCTATGACTTATTCCCATTTCTTGTTATTTCCTACTGCTTTGTACATACGTTTGAATTTTCATTCCACCCTCCAGTGTCAACCAGGCATTTCCTTTTCTCTTTCTCTTTTTTTCTTTCTCTGTCTTCTCTCTTTTTAGTCATTTGACAGGTTTTTCTCTCATCATCTCAGTTTTCATTGTCACTTTTCATTGTGGCTGAAAAATTCTTGTTCTGCTGTACCAAACCCCTGAATCCCTGAAAACAACTTTACTGGATGGATGAAATACTCCTAACCACTGTCCTTCTATACATGGAACAAAACAAGTTATTGCCAGGGTCCTTAGTAGAAGGATCCTTGCTAGACATGCTTCACCGTGAGCCACAACTCTCATTTCCTTTGTACTCTTCTATTACCCATACATCACATATTACAATTTTGATCATGCCTGTCCAAATAACTTTATAGAAATACAGTCAGGTTTTTCTTGTTACAGTTGATTTAAAAAATTAAACTGGAATTAGCTTAATAAAATAAAAAAGATATATTGTCTTTAAAAACACCAAAGCAAAGGTGAGAGTCTATCTGAATCTCAGGGATGCCCATTGAGAGAACGGAACCAGGGCTGGCTCTTTTACCACCAATCCTCCCAGTGTCAGTTAGACTATTGGCATCACAATCCCTTACAACAGCCTAGAGTCTTCCACTCAGTGGAATGTTTGATTCTTAACAAGTCCAGCTTTGCCACCTGCAGGGGCTGAGCCTCTTCCTCACAAAGAGAAAAGTTTTAACTCTGAGTGGTCAGGTTTGGGTTCCGAGCCAGGTACCATAACTGAGATATGGAAACCATGGAGAGAAGAAGATCAGGGAGTTCCCTCATCAGAATGTTCCCTCATCAGAATGTTCCCTCATCAGAATGAAATACTGTTCTCATAGGAAAGTCTGATGAACAAAACAGAGCAATGAATGTTCATTGCTGACTATTATTACATGGTGTTTTAATCACTGTTTTTTCACATCCATTTCCTTCTCTAAGTTGTTACTTCTATAAGGATGAGATATAAGGCTCATTACATCTGTTTTCCCAGTGCCTACTACAATGTTAGGCATGTAGCAGAAAATCAACAGATTTTTATTGAACTAATGACTGAACAAGATTCTCTCACTTGAAGACTGAGTTATTTTGAGAAAACCATTTCAAATAGTGTAAAAAACCTTAAAAAAATAGTATCATCTCATTTACTCTTTGTCACTGCATGTTTTTCCCCTTGCTGGTCTGTGTAACTAAATCAGCTAGTTCTTTGGATTAAAATGGTATTTTATCCATCCTGCTTAACATAAACCAGAATCCAACGCCAGCACAGCACTCAAAAAATAGAAAATAATAATGATATATTTCCTGTGCATGTTCACTGCCTCCCAACCTGAAAGAGCGATAATTTATGTGCCATCTTGGACTAATAACTCTTCCTTTCAGGACGTCTCTGATTTTATCAGTACGCTTGACCTTTCCCCTTCCACGCTGGCAGCCCTGGAGACTTCAGGTAAACTTTAGGGTGGCTATTAATTCCAGCATGCTCCCTTGTTTTTCGTTAGGTTTCTGGTCTCACAATCAACCTGGAATTGCCCTGTCACAAGCCACAGATTTCCCCCCATCTCCCTCTTTTGCCAGCTTACTACAAATTTGTCACTTGAATAGGGACATGGTAAGGGCCTGAGTACAACCACATCTGGATTTAAACATAATTTAGGAATTAGCATTCTACAGTGAATCCCTTCATGTGTTTGCCTCCAAAACTTTCAGGTTTCTAACGGCACCATCAGTTCATACCTTTTCAACAAGCCAGAACAACTTTGAAACTAGCCACACTAAACAGAGTCACCTCTCTTTCTCTCTTAAATACTGCTCTACAACAATTCCCAGAATGAATTGTTTATTCAAATACTTAAACCAAAATTCAAAATACATTTCCAAAGATCAGATAATGCAGAACTCACAGATGACAACTGAAATACAGATCCTATTGTAGTCATATTAATTTTTCTTATATACTCTTTTATTACTGTCAAGCTTAAAACAAATGGTATTATAAACAAAGAGTAACTGTTTAAGTCCAAATTGTGATATAACATTTAGGTAAGTATTTTCTCTCTCTTTCTTCTTTTATAGGTTGAGCTATGACAGAATGTTTCAGAGTCATGTAATAAATACCTAGCAGGACTTTCTCCTTCTATCCCAGACTTGAGTCTTGGTGCATTCAGCCGAAGACAAGTATTGCTGCAAGATTCACATTCTAAAGCCTGCAATCAGTATTCTCGGCTGGATACTGCCATGCTGAGAGGTGGCAGAACTGCTCCAGCTATCATTCGCCACCTCTCCCAATCTATATGTGAAATGTGGGGAAGACAGAGGGGTAAGGATTCCTGAGAGTCGGAATACAGTGTTTATACTACAGAGCAGATGACAGAGCACGTAGAACATCACCCAGGGATGGATGACCACAAGAAGCAGTGGCCAGCTATGCCTCCCCTCTGGGATGCCACCTTAAGCAACAGACTTGCTCATCAGCCCCTAGGCCTGTCTCATCAGGAAGAAGAGAACTGGAAACAGATGGTAGGGACAAGCATGGGGTAGCAATGACCTTTGTCTACAGACCCAGCTCTGGGTATGGCGAGATTATGTTCATTCCTGTAGACGCTGCAGAAAATCCCTAACTTCAAGAGCTTTGTTAATATGTCCCAGAGAATAGGCTCCAAACAAGGGGTCTCAGCAGCAAAACTGAAGTGGAGACATCCTGATGAGGGAAACAGAGGAGGGCTTGAAGTAGCCCAGCTGGAGACTCTACAGAACAAGTTCCCAGCAGAGGTCTCTAAAGATCCCACTTTACACCGCTCCGCTTTTGGTCATCTTCTCCTGAAGGGTATGCGCGGAAAGTTATTAGCTAGAGAATCATCAAAACCAACACAAAAGGAATCACAATAATTAAGAAAAGGGTTTGCTGATTTTCTACCCATATCTTTAAATAGCCCTGCCAGTAAAGGATACAAAACTAAGCAGAGAATAAAGAGCAGGGGTACCAGTTCCACACACCTATTCAGCTCCAGGCTCCACAGCCTGTAAGTCCAGGCTTGGTTGGGTGAGAAGAGTTGCTCTGAATTGGATAAGAATTGTAAGTTTTATACTAAAAAAGATCCATTTTAATTGCTGAAAATTACTGAAAAGTAAAGACTTGGCCTCCGCTCTGGTAATCATTATGTGACAGGAACAATTCAATAAAGCACAAAGTAATAAGAAGCAAACAATAAAATATCACCTGTATACTTTATACAATAAAGAATCAAATGTGGAAAAAAGGTCTCAAATAAAAGTTAGTAATCTAAAGTGGAGACTTGGCTCTACTTCCAAATCCTTGGGCAAATTGCTTCTCTCTGGGGCTCATTGGCAAATTGGACCCAATTCCTCCTACCTCACCATGATAAGATGCATTGTCAAGTATCTTACCATGTAGCTGGCACTTTAAATAAAGTTATCAGTATTTGTTGCTGTGTAACAAGTCATGACAAATTTGACAGCACAAAACAATACTCACGTAGTAGCTCACAGTTCTATAGGTCAGAATTGAGGTTGGGCTCAGGTGGGTTTTCTGCTTAAGGTCTCACAAAGCCAAAATCAAGGTGTCAGCCTAGGCTCTTACCTGGATGCTCCCAGGTAGAATCCTTGAACAAGCTCATTCAGGTTGTTGGCCAAACTCCATTCAGTTCCTTGCATCCACAGGACTGAGGCCATCATTTCCTTGTTGATACCCACAGCCTCTCCATAGCCCCTAAAGGCCACCTGCATTCCTTGTCCTGTGGTGTCCTCCTCCTTCAAAGTTACCCAGTGTTCTTTGAATTCTTTCTGCTCTGAAACTCTAATTTCCTCTTCCAGGAGCCAGAAAAAGTGTTATACTTTTAAAGTGCTCTCCCAGGAGACTTCCTTGACAGTCTAGTGATTAGGACTCTGTGCTTTCACTGCCGAGGGCCTGGATTCAATCTCTGGTCAGGGAAGTAATACCCCACAAGCTACATGGTGTGGCCAAAAATAAATAAATAAATAAAACTTTAAAAAAATTTTAAATTAAAAAGAAATTAAAGATCTGTCTTGCCTGGGTCAGGCCCACCTGGATAAGCCCTATATCTTAAGATCAACTGATTGGAAATTTTCACTATATTTGCAAAATTCCTTCACAGAACTTTAAGTTTGATTCAATAAACAGAGAATGAGAATCTTGGAGGGAGGGGAAGGGCTGTGGGGCTTGAGGGGAGAAAAGCCTTTAAAATTCTGCCTACCACAACAACAGGCATTCATTTTTATTTTCTAAATTATCATACCATAAAATTGACCTTTAATAAATAAACTTTTAATGACTAAATAAATAAATGATAAATGTGGGTGGAACTAGGAAAAGTATTCTATTTATAAATGAAATAATTAATTTATATCCTTATGTATTAGCTTGCTTTTCATAAGCTTTTAATTATACAATAACTCCTGATGATACTTGAGTAAATATTAGTATGCTGGAGAAAATAAGTAGAATTAAAAAATTCAGTTATGATCACCTTTTTTTTTATTCATTGAAAAATATGAAAATGTAAAGTGGATTTCCATCATAATTTCTGCTTGTATTTAAAGAAAATATCTCAAAATTTCTCAATAGTGGGTGACCTACATAGGCATTAAATGTCAATAAATGACATATTCCCATGCAATACTTTCACAGAAAGACTTTGTTAGGAAAAAACTATTAGGGATCTCAGACAGGTGGTAACTATTCTCCACAACAGATAATACCCTAAAGTGAGGGCTAAATAATTAAAGTTTTCTATTTACAGATATTACTCAATGATGATGTGTGTGTTTGTGGAAAGTATTTTAACATTTACAAAATGCTTTCACATGCATTACCTCTTCCTTTTGTTTTACGTAAAAGTAATCCGTACTGGTTAAGTCCTCCATTCTCTTTACTGTCCAACTACTCTGATAAACTTGTTGATGTCATGACTTTCCTTAAAAACACACAAATCATATTTTTCAGAGGCTCACATTTAATTACCTTCCAAATGACTAAATTTTAAGTGCATCTGAATTAAACTTACTCTACAGACTGTCTACTTTACACTGCTGTTGGGCCAGTGATGCCATTTTCTTTTTCTATATGCTGTTGGTTTGTGTTGTTTCTGATGATTCTGGCAATGTTTCAGGGCTCCTTTGTCCAATCCCCACTGTTAGGAACTGTTTTCTTGGCCTGAAGACTCAGTAGTCTCTTTTTCTTCCCCTGTTTCTTCTTTACTTCAGGACTTTATTCTGCCAGGACCTACCTCTTGGAGGTGAAAACATCCAAGTGTTTAACCAGCTTGTCTCCAAAGTCTGCCATCAACTAGGACTGTTTTAGTTTTCTTGCTTGGTTTTAAATTTCTGGTACACAGAACTTCCACTGTGTGGATGGGAAATTGTGTGCTCGTGTTAAATGTGGAGCCGTGTGGGAAGCCTAGACATAAAGAAATATGTGGAAAGAGCACTAGGGAAGTCAGTCTTGGAGACACAGGACATGGACCATGCACTCTCCCTCCCAGGATGTTGTGTATAATCATGTCGGCCCTTGACAGTCTTAGAAGGGGATTTAATGAATCAAAGCACAGGACCCTAATTTGTAAATAGCGTGTATTAGAAATTCCTAACATCAACAATTAATAATGTTATAAAATAGTTTAAAAAGGAGAAAGAAAGGGATGAAGAGAGTAAAAAAAAAAAGGAGATGCAATGTGGTGCTAAAATACTGTATCTCTGGAGTCAGGACCACTAAGACCCAAGCCGATCTCTGCCACATTCCACATATGAAACCTTGGACATGCTTCACTACTTTTGAGACTTGGTTGTCTTACCTGGGAAACAGAGATGATGATATTTCAAATGCCATTAGTTTATATTATTTTTATATAATAGACATCTTTGTTTGGTAAAGAAAGAGAAAGAAGGAGGGTCTATTTAAATGCACAGTGAATTTTTTTGACCTACCCCCCTTCTCAAAATGCCCACTTATAAACCAACAAGTAGAAGACAATTTCTGCCATTTTATAAAATCTCTATCACAATAACACAATTGGATCTTTTCCATTGTTAACAAATACAAAATCTACTTCTGAACTTAAAATATGCTATTTTTAGGATGTTAAGCAGGAGTCCACCGTGGGCACAAACAATAAACACCACAAGTATGTAGATAAAGGTCCACGCGAGGTTACATCCTGGTTTGTCCACACTGTGCGGTGACAAAGAATCCATTCTGATCAGCTTGAGTCTGCAGTGGGAAACATGGGTTTTCATTAACCCACGTTTCTTGCCTTTTTACTATCAGACTCACCACTTGGAAAGTGATGGGGTATGACTGGTAGGTAAATACCGTCCATAAACCATCAAGAGTTTGTTGAGTTCTCTGTTTGGGATTCACTCATTTCATAAAAGTTCCTCTCTCCTGCTAGTTCATATCATCCCCTTAGCTTCCTGGTGAAAAATATCCAAAGAATGTATAGTGAAATAATACACAGTAATACTCAGTGTCTATTAAGAAAATAGAACCATAATCACAAGAGGAATCCAGAAAGACAGGTAATCATAGCATGCAGGGTACCTTTCTGTTTGAATTTATAAAAGCTGTAAGCACATTTTCCTTGATAATCTATTAGATCCTTCCTTTGCTGTATAAAATACCAAACTCTAGGTTAAATAGGAGGCAAGTGGGAAATCGAGTGAACGTAGGGAATTACAACTTTAAAAACAAACATTGATATGTCCAGTGAGAGATCCATTCTAAAAGAGGTTTTATATTATCTATGAGGAAGATAAGTTTTACCTTCTTTTTTAAAAAGCTTTTATGTGTCCCTAATTATTTACCTTAGAAAAAAAAAACTATCAGGGAGAGTTAACTTTTCAAAACAAGAGTATAGTGAGTAATATTTAAAGTTTGCCCATCCCATTTTTTATTAAAATCAAAACAAGTTAGGATAATGGAGGATAAAAACTGCTGTGGGCAACCTATGGCAAAGAGTAGCGTGTGATGGGAATGATAGCAAATAAATTCTATAGGTTCCATGGTAGAATTAGAGCACAAGCTGTACTCATGGTGATTTGGTGAATGACGGCCGGCCAAAGACGCCCCACATAGATATTAGGAGGTCCATGTTTTAATCCCCAGAACCTGTGGGCAGGTGCTTTACATAGCAAATGACTTAGATGTGATTGAATTAAGGATCTTGAAATGGGGAGTTTATCTTGGGGCATCTGGGTGGGACTGATACAATCACAAGGGCCTTGATGGAGGAGACCGGAGGGTCAGAGTCAGCAGTAGGAGATGCAGAAATGGAAGAAGAAGTTGGAGTTATGCAGGATCCAGGAATGCAGGCAAACTCTCAGCACTGAAAAGGCAAGGAAATTGAGCCACCAGAGGAGGGCAGCGCAGCTGGTACCTTGGTTTTTGTTTTTTTGCTTTCATAAACAACAAATTTATTTCTCACAATTCTGGAGGCTGGAAGTCAGAGATTGGGTGCCAGCATGGTCGGGTTCAAGCTCTCTTCTGGCTTGCAGACTGCCATCTTCTTGTATCCTCACATGGCTGTAAGGGGACAAAAGAGCTCCCTGGCTGCCTTTTATAAGAACACCAACCCCATTCTGAGGTCTCTTCCCTCATGACCTAATTACCTCCCAAAGCCTCTACCTCCTAATATCATCATATTTAGGACCTGGGCTTTACTTTTTAGCTACCAAGCTACATTTTTCTCACCTAGGCATTGTTTTGTGAGCTTTATTCTGGGTTATTAAATATTTTTGGAAAGCATGATTTAATGATTATTAATTGATAACAATATTTTCATCATGTAGATGTTCCTTAACAATTTCTCTTACTTCTTTACTGTTATGAATAATGCTATGATGAGTATCATTATGCATGTTTCTCTTCATTTCTCATTATTTCTTTAACTTAGCTTTCTCAAAGTAGATCCAAATAAATTGCTGAATTTAAAAGTGGCACCTTGGTTTTAGGCTTCTGACCTCCAGAGAATAAATTTGTCGTATGTTAAGTCACTTAAGCCTGTGGGAATTTCCTACAGCACCTATAGGAAACTAATATAATAATATCAATATTTCTTCCAGTTTTTATTGGTGAATATTTCAGAAATTAAAATCATGGACTTGAGAAGAGATTTGTGACTCAAATGACAGAATTGAAATAATCATAAACAGATACGGTAATAGCTAACACTTATCAGGCACATTCCTATGTCCCAGAAACTCTGCTCATTTTCTAAATCACATTAACACATACAGTAGAATTCTCATACAACCCTATGAGTTGCATTAATATCTACTTTAAATAGATAAGAAAATGAGGCTCGGACTTCCTAGGTGGCACAGTGGGTAAGAATCTGCCTGCCAATGCAGGGGCTACGGGTTCAATCCCTGCCCCAGAAAGATACCACATGCCGCGGAGCAACTAAGCCCATGCGCCACAACTATTGAGCCTGCGCTCTAGAGTCCGTGAGCCACAACTACTGAGCCCATGTGCCGCAACTACTGAAGCCCACACACCTAGAGCCCGTGCTCTGCAACAAGAGAGGCTACTGCAATGAGAAGCCTGCGCACCACAAGGAAGAGCAGCCCCCGCTCACCGCAACTAGAGAAAGCCCGTACACAGCAACGAAGACCCAACACAGCCAATAAAATAAATAAATTAAAAAAAAAAGAAAAGAAAATGAGGCTCAGAGAGAGAATTAAGCTAGTCAACATAGAAGAGTTTTCAAATGCTGCTGCTGCATGTCTATTATTAGGGGAAGAGGGTAAGAAAGAAGTAAGCTTTAAAAGAAATGTTCTGTTCTAGAATGAAACAAAAAATACGCAAATTTTTTGCTGACATTTTCCACTTTTGAAAAAAGTGTGGGAGGGCATTAATTGTACAGTATCATCAACGACACCTTTAAATGTCTCACTGTAAAGTTTGTTTCTAATGTACTATTGACATTAGAAACCAATTCATCAGATAATTCTGATTTTTCTGCCACTAAAGATCTGCCCACAAGGATATTTTTATAGCATAGTGTTATTCCTTCATAGTTATTTCACAACTGCATTTAGGTAACCCAAGATATTCTTTTACACACATGTCTCCATTAAACCTGCATTTCTAAATTCTGGCTCCTATGGTAGTGCTTCAAACTTTCCACAACATTTTGCCTCAAATACTTCTTGATAATATATAGCGATATGGTTCCCACATCAGTGTACTCAGAAGCTTTCAGTACAAAAAAAAAGTAAAAGCAGTTAGCCCCAAAGCACCATAGATGTGAGTATTCATTCCTCAGAGTTCAAAGGATCTCAGTCAGAGCTTATTTTAACGAACCACAAATGAGATTAAAAACAAAAACAAAACCTCTATAATGTTTTATGACATCTAGTGTTCCTTTTTGGAAAATATTCATGGCCAACCAACAGTCATCCCAAATAGACACTTTATTTGATTAATATATGCATTTACAACGTGTGTTTTATTTATCATATATATATCATAATTCCAATTTATTAATTTTCAATAAGAAATAGAACTTTTGAGCTGACTGGATACTTTTTTTTCAGCTTCTCAGGACATTCTTTACCAGGAAGAAGGCTGGAGACAGATGGCCAATTATTTCTTCTTTAGATCATCTTTTTTCTAGATTCCATGTAGACAATCACTTTTCCTTAAACACGCAGTTTCCTCAGACAGATTCAGTACGTTTATAGGAACACAGATTTTTTTAAACATTATGATTCAAGCCATGGTTCATCTGATTGGGCATTTGCATTTCATAAATTTTAATCAAAAACACTTGCAAACTATTCTTTCCATAGGATACATTTCTTAGATATTAACCTCAGCATTATTGCTAACTCTTCCCAACTTTGGGGAGACCCTTATGTTACCCCACGATGACAGAATTTATTAACCTGCTTCAATTTCACTCTCTTCTTTCCACTCTACCCATTTTCCTTTTTTCTGTACTTTACTTCATTTCTTCCTCTGTGACTTTTTTCATTCCTAGTTTTCGCTCTTTCCTTTTGTAAACATCTGTTTGTCTAAACTGAATTATAAAATTGAATTTGTATAATATTTGTCCAAATATCATAAATTTCTTAAATGTATAACTCCATATGAATTTCAACAACCATTGAAACATGGATATATTTGATAGTATTTCATAATTTATTTTTTTCCAAAGTCCAACCAGCCTGTCTGCCTACTCCATAATTTCCATATAAGACATTTCTATCAGCATCAAATTAATAACTCACAAAAGGTTTCCACTTCTTATTTCTACAAATTAAGATTTTTTATTGGATTTTTTAGATACTACAGGAAGATGATAGGAAATATATATTTAACCAGGTCGCACTGCAGATTTCAATGGAATTACATACCATCTTGCAACCATGAAATAACAAGGCTGAAAAGGACAGCAGAGCCATAGATCAATGTGGTGGAGCAAAAATATATATATAAAATGTGGGAACTGAGGACATGGTAGAGCCACTGAATGAGACCTAGAGCCCCTCCTTCAGAATTTATTTTGTGGGAAAAATAAATCCCATGCTATTTTAGGCCACTAGAGTTGAGTTTACTATTTTGTATAGCTTAAAGACAAGCCTAAATAAAAATGTATCCATTATTTAATTGGCACATATATCTTCAGAGCTTCTTATGTGTCTCCAGCAATGTTTTCTTGGGCATAGAGGGTGATCTGCTATGTCATTCCAACATAAAACATTCACAATTATGTCTTAATTATTTTCTTTAGGATCAAACAGTGGAAATTGATTTTACTTCTCATGCCTAATAAAGCTGAAAATATATCATGACTCACTCATTTCAGAGGTACAGATGATTCTTTCTTGGGCAAAGGTGTCAATGGGTAGTTATCACATTTGAGAATAAATTAGAAAGCAGTTCTTGCAAGTTGTCAATTATAGTAATATCCTCATATGTATTTCATCTGTAGGTTGTGAGCCATTAAAAAGCCAAGTGAAATGAGATGCTTAGTCATGAAGACATTTTAACCTGAGATTTTTTTAATCAATGAAAATTTCAATGTCACTGGATGTTGATGACTGTTCAAGAATAGCATTTTCTCAAGAAGTCCAAAGTACCTATCTAGTATTACATTTTATGCACCAGTAGAGAGAAAAAACACTACAAATTAAATGATTGTATGCTACTGTTTTTAGTACAGTCGATGAAATCAAAGAAATAAATTGGTCCCTACTGTGAGTGGAGAAGACTTCTAGATGACAGACAGGGTAGATAAAGATGAAGATTAACATTTAAATTCAATGGTATTGGGACTTCCCTGGTGGTCCAGTGGTTAAGACTTCATCTTCCAATGCAGGGGCTGCTGGTTCAATACCTGGTCAGGGAGATAAGATCCCACATGACTCACAGCCAAAAAACCAAAACATAACACAGAAGCAATATTGTAACAAATTCAATAAAAGACTTAAAAAATGTTTCACACAAAAAATAAGAAAAAAATACATAAATTCAATGGTATAACATGGTTCAAAAGCTTGGAAATTAATAATAATAATTAAGAATATCCTTACAATTAATACATATAGCACATCTAAGTAATATTATGTCTAATGCAAACAATTATTAAAACTTGCCTTTAGTTATAAAATGTGAAAAGGTGTATTGATGCTCTCTTCCAGCAATGAGCTGAGGTGGTACGTCCTGGAGTCCTTTAGTTCTGAAATGGGCTTCTTTGACTCCTAATGTGAATCATTCTGGCCTGTTCTATGCTAGTTTTATCTTAAGGTATAAATAAAGGCATTTGAGCACCATTAAGTGTGTGTGTGGATGGGTGCTTGTGTGAAAATATTTTCACTTGGTAATTTGCTCAAGTGCAGAAGAATCTAATACAAATTATCACATCATATACATACTAAAGCTATAAATAAAATACAGAGAAAAACACAGTAACATTAATGCATAGGTCCCTAATATTTACTTAATGTAGAGTATCGTTATTACATTCAAAGTAAAGATATGCAAAATAAACTGCCAGTTGCTCTATCACATTTTCCCCCATCTCCTTTGGTAACAGAACCACCGTATTTGAGCTGAGCACAGGAGGCCCTGGAAGAGAGATTACATTTTTTTCAGCATTCCTTGCTGGGTATTTGCAGAAACATGATGGAACCACACCTAAAGTATGATTCAGGTACTGAAACCGATGACACTGCATACACACACCAAGACTGTGTGAAAAGATTTATTACTCACATAAATCAGGCTTTCTGGGTCAAGGATGGTGACTCCTGGGCAGATTCCAAAATGGCTGGAGTGAACTGGCCGTGGTTTGGCAATGGGGCTGGAGTGAGGGTTCCTGTACACAGCAGAGGCTTTTGTGGTTTGAACTTTTCACCAGAGTCAAAGGAGGGAGCACCCAGACTTTCTTACCAGCTCACCCCAAAGCAGAACACGGAGGAGAGAGACTTAAAAATTGTCACGTAACTTAGTTTTGATCAATGGAAAGTAGGTACATAAAGTTGTCAACTTCTAGGAATTCTCCTTAAAAGCATAAATGCCCTTCAACGTCATTGTCCCTTTTCTCTTTCCTGCTGGATAGAATTTAGACTTCATAGTTGGAATTGGAATTGCTGTGGTGAATCATGAGGTCACCTGGAGAGGGTCAGCCACTTACAGAAAAGCATTTATAGAGGCACCCTGGGTCTCCCAACATGGAGCATTACTTACTCAATACCACTGACTTCTGGTCTTGTGTATGAGAGATACATGAAGTGTTCTTTTATTTAAGTCACAGTTATGTTTGTTTTTCTGTCACAACCAAACTTAATCCCAACTGGTACACTGAGTAAAGCAAAGGCTGAGAACAAAAGAAATAACTATGTAACTTGGGCATACTGGGATGAAAAACTTCTACTAATAGTTATAATACACACATATTATTTACCATCATACATTTCCCATAAAGAAGATAGTGAGAGGGCAGAATGGGAGTTGTTAGAAACTAAAGGAATGAAACAACTTCAAACACCAGCCAGGAAAATTAAGTGGTATTACAATACATAAAGAAAGAAAGGCAAAAGTGATTGTGAAGGATATTCTGGGGACAGAGGCTAAGAGTTACCTTAGAGGAGCACCGTTTTGGTAGAGATGTAGGTTATGCATTTGGGAGAAGCAGGAGATAAGACTGGGGAGGTTGGGATTATATTATGAAAGTCAGAACTATTAAGGTTAAAGTTAATTGTTTAGTTTGTTTTTCAACATAAGCCATGGATAAATTCGTAGTGGGGGAGTGATCTTAGTTATACAAGGCTACATGTTTACTAACTGAGAGAGTGGAGCTTGGTTAGTTTTGGTTTTATTATTAATAGCAGGATAGGAGGTAAGGACAACAGCTAGAACTTGGGACTGGAACTTCTCAGAGAAACAACAGGTTCACGGAAACTATCCAGTAGCATATGGTGACAATACTTTTCTGAGAAGTGGGAGAAAGCAAAAAAAGTTTCTCCAATTAATATCAGGCTGAGTGCTAAGTAATATTACAAAAATGCATATTGGCCAGAGCCACACGTGAAATTATATCTATGTGGCTTGCCTCTGGAAGGCTTTTCATCAGTAATTGGAACCAAATGTTTCTCTCAGTACCAGCTCATCAGGATGATTAAAGAAAGACAGAATCCCTCTCCTATGAAGGCACTAGCTATCAAGTCAGAATTAAGTCAAAGGGAAAAGGTCTAGGCTGAAGCTCATCCTTTGGGCTAAAAGATGTGGCATGGGGACAGAAAAATAGGAATCAGCCAAATAGAAATTTACTCAAACATTTCAGACATGGAATCAATGCTAATAAATGGGTATAAAAGCTAGACACGTGAAAAAGACATAAAGATGCAGCTATTGCATCCTTGTGTAGGGAAGAACACTGAGAAAGGGAAGTACACTGAAAATATGCTAGTATAGAAATACAGTGGGGAGCACTAATGTATGAGTTCACATCGGAGACAATTAGCAAGGCCAGCTCAGTGGTTAAATTGTGTTCATATTCTCTGGATGCCATGAGCTTATTCCATTTTCTATGCCTTGGTTTTTCTTCATTCAGTGCTTTTTCTCCTCTTTGGCAGGGTTAGCCTTGATTATCCATTTTCTGGTCCTGTCTGTCAACTTATTTAATTAGCTGTTGAGCTCCCAATCTTATATCTAGTAGATTTACAAGTGCATTCGAGGTGGGCATTGTTCTGCTCCAATTTGCATTGCCTAAACAACTAAAATTTGTGAATAATAGCTATTCAAATATTCTGGGGAGTTAAATTAGTTGCCAAGTGCTTAAGTGGGTCAAATGGTGCAGAAGTCAATGGGAATAAAAATTTGGAAAAGAGTGATTTAGACAACACATTTTGAATGCTGTCCATGGTACTGAAGGCATCTCTGAACAAGAAGTATTGACAGATTCTGTTCTCTGGGATTTTAGAGGAGAGTCAGATAGGAGGTTACAATATCTTCAGATAGCTGTATCACAGGATGACATGGAGGCCCATCAGAGTTTTACCTAACCCATTGAATCTGGTGCTATAGAGGTCACTGTTTTAGTTTTCCGTTGCTTTCATAACAAATTATTAAAAACTCAGTGGTTTAAGAAAACACAAGTTTATTATCTTACAGTTATATAAGTTAGAAGCCTGAAAACTGTCTTATCAAGCTAAAATCAAAGTATTGACAGGGTTATATTTCTTTCTTGAGGCTGTAGAGAAAAATCTGTTTCTTTACCTTTTTTGGAAGACACCTGCCGTCCTTGGCTGGTGGCCTCTCCATTCTGTCCTCAATACTGCATCTTGCTGACTCTCTTTTCATCATCACATCTTTCTCATTCTGACCACAGCTGTGAAAAGGTCTCCATTTTTATGGACAAATGATATTAGATTTGGTCCACCCACACAATCCTAGATAATCTACGTATCTCAAGGTCCATACTTTTAATCACAGCTGAAAAGTCCCTTTTACCAGATAAGGTAACATAGTAACAGGTTCTGAAGGTTAGGACATGGAAACATTTTGGGGGGGGTATCATTTGACCTATCAGAGTCACTGATATCTTCTAGAATATCAGTTATAATTCAGTGGATAAAAGAGGTTGATATGTGAGTGTGTAATGAGGGAAAATAATAAGTGTAATATAGCATTGTGCAAAGAAATCATAGAATGGTGATTTCAGGCACTGCAGTGTCAAGGGTAGTGTTTTGTTGTCATTTTACTAAGAAATCACTGTATCTCCCAAATTCTGTCTTTATGTGTCATTTTACTATGAATGTCAGGTTACTAAAATACAAGTGCAGTGAATGTTGTAGTGTCATTTTACATATAGTTAGGATGAGTAAAGTTCTTTATTTATTTAGCTATATATAGTGTCCTTTGATGATTTGAATATCCATATTTCAGATAAGAGTAAATTTGCCTTTTCCTGGTGGTATAAGTAGATGTGTAATCCCAGGAATTTATACCAAAAGAAGTATTTTTTAGTAACAATATAATAGTAACAGGTTTGCATTAATTTTTAAAAATATTTTAAGCTTATTGGTGGCAATGTAAGTTAGTGCAGCCACTATGAAGAACAGTATGGAGGTTCCTTAAGAAACTAAAAATAGAGCTACCATATGATCCTTCAATCCCACTCATGGACATATATCTGGAGAAAAACATGGTTCAAAAGAATACATGCACCACAATGTTCATTGCAGCACTGTTTACAATAGCCAAGACATGGAAGCAATGTAAATGTCCATCGACAGATGAATGGATAAAGAAGATATGGTACATATACACAATGGAATATTACTCGGCCATTAAAAGGAATAAAATAATGCCATTTTCAGCAACATGGATGAACCTAGAGATTATCATACTAAGTGAAATAAGTCAGACAGACAAAGACAAGCAGAATCTTAAAAAATGATGCAAATGAACTTATTTACAAAGCAGAAACAGACTCACTGACTTAAAGAACAAACTTCAAGTCAGAAGGGTGGGAGGGAGGGCTAGATTGGGAGTTTGGGACTGACATGTACGCACTTCTATATTTAAAGTAGATAACCAACAAGAACCTACTGTACAGCACAGGGAACTCTGCTCAATACTCTGTAATAACCTAAATGGGAAAAGAATTTGAAAAAGACTAGGTACATGTATATGTATAACTGAATCACTTTGCTGCACACCTGAAACTAACACAATGTTATTAATCAATTATACTCCAATATAAAATAAAAATTAAAAAAATAAAAAATAAAGTCACTAAGAAAACAAATAAAATGCTTAAGATATTTGTTAGTTTTAAATGGGGTTATTATATATAATTATTTATAAATAGTCATTATGTTAGATTTGGAAGTCTGTCATATTAAATTTTCAGGAAAAAAATCCAAATATATTGAATTTGAAACTTTAGTTTTCAGTATCAAAAGAATTTCTTGATGAAATTGGTAAATTTTATTATATAAAAGGGTGATTTTATATTTAAAATAAAGTAAATCAAAAGTTAACCAAAATACAAGAAAATGTGATTGATTTTACATTTACAAGTCATACTATATTTTAAAATTTTAATTGGCTTAAATAACAAATTCTATGAATTAAGCTTAAAAACTTACAACATATTTTTAAGGTATAACTTGAATGACTTGACAATTGATTAAAAATATATTTGATGTAGGTATTCCTACATTAATTATATTTATTGATATAAACATATAATTAATTATGAAGAAATAACCAGATATACAAAAACAGTTCAGTAAAATAATCCTTATCACAGCAAATTTGTTATATTAATACAATTTTTAAAAAGGCTAAATTTTTAACATTAAGGATTTACTTAAATTAAGATCTATCCATAAAATGTAATGCTTACCATTGAAGAGTATTAGTCATTTACATTAAATGGAAAAATAGTTTCAGTCTACCTCTCTTTCTTTTTTTCACAGATATATTTTTCTTCCTGGTCTGATTGTCTCTGTCTTTTTTTTAATTGAGGTATAGTTAACTTACAATGTTGTGTTAGTTTCAACAAGATATCTCTTGCTATCACATAAAATCATGCATATATAAGCATAGAAAGAAATTAAAAATAGAGATATTAATATATTAACTGTAGTCACCATAGATGTGATAGAGATTGCTAGTTTTCTCTTAATGACCTTTATGCCCTTATCACATTATTATAAAAATGCATGTTACTGTCCATTCAGCATAGAGGATGAGTGTCCCAGTCATGCTTGCAACTAGGTATGATAACATGGCCAGTGAGAATCTGAGAATTTCTGAGAATCTGATTTAAGAAGCAGCCCACACTCATCATACGTTCTCTTTGTCCCTGTTACTTGCTACACTCTACAATGTGGATGTTATCATCTTTGAGTACACTATGAAGTCAAGGTGGTTTGTAGCTTAGAAGCAAGAGAGGAGGAGCCTAGATCCTTGATGGCATGAAGTGAATGTCTATAGGAGAGTGAAATAAACTTTCATCATGTTTGACTCTAAGAGATGCATCATTTCTACCCATACATGATCCTAACTCTGTAACAGGAGCACAGACAACTTTAACATTTTCATTGACCTTGTATGTATTTTTAAAGTTGTTTTCAATAATCACTTATCAAAATTACAAAATATAAATAATAATACATTGTTTAAAACAATGTTATCAGAAACCTGAAGTCAAATATAATATTATTTATCTAAAATTTGAGCTAACGTCCTTTGAAAGAAGAAAAATTTCCTTAAGAATATGACATTTTCTAATAATGATCTTTTTACCACTACTAATTGGGGTGTTTTAATATGAATATCTCCTGCAATAATGGCTAGTTTTACTTCATAGCATGTCTCTTAAGGGTGTTTCATAATTTATTTTAATTTGTTGCCTAAATTACTCAACAGCGCACAGCAATTTAAAAATACCACATTTATATTAAGATCACTTTTTTAGAAAATGAAGACACTGCTTTTTCCATACACTATGAAAATTATTTCTAGAATTATTTTTAGTAGTCTTGAAACATTTAAATGTATTTTCACTGTCAATTCAATATAAGATGAATGAAACATGCTTGGGTCTTGTTGATTGAAAACCAGTATCTCACCTTTGCTCCTCATATTTGAATTAAGATTTGGTTTAAGTTTCAATGTCTGTCATTTTGTAATTTTAAGTTTGTAGTTTCCTTTGTTTTGTATTATTTTTTAAATTCTGATAAAAATGAAAAGAAAGAATATGTGGTCTAGGCATGCTCGCACCAGACGTGTTTAGATAGCTCTTTCCGGGGATTGGTATTACGAGGCAAGTTTCCAGTGCACAATTATCAAGTTCCTAGTTAATATCAGCTGTGACTTTGGGCTGAAAATGCAAAGATTAAAATGGTATGGACTCATCCTGTGTTCTTTAGACTCATCACAGGTTCATAAAGCGGCTCTTATTGAGATTATATGGTGATACATTTTCTACTCTGAGTCATCAAAAATCCAACTCTTGGGACTTACCTGGAGGTCCAATGGTTAAGATTTCATGCTTCCACTGCAGGGGACGCGGGTTCAATCCCTGGTCGGGGAACTGAGATCCCACATGCTGCATGACATGGCCAAAAAAAAAAAAAAAATTTAAGAAATTCTTAAAAAAAATCCAATTCTTTCTTTAATTGGAAGAAATAAGCAAAATTATCCAAATATTAGACTCAAGTCAATACACACTTATGGATCCTCTTAGGAATCAGTCACAGAATATTCCTTATTTAAATCTCAATATTTTAAACAATATTTATGTAAAATCTAAACTACTAACAGTCTTCTAATTTTTCTCACAAGTAAACAGTATTACAAAGGAAGGAGCTTTGTGATTAAAGAGAGAAACATTATTTTCTTCTAATTTTATCTAGAAAAAATTATGTAATTCTTAACATTTAAATTGAATTGCTGGAAATTAATGAAAACTGCTAATTCCACTTTACAAAATCTCTGGAATGCAATTGAAAAGATAATGACATTTTTAAATACCTCACACTCTTGAAAATATTTTAACTAAGGGAAAAGTAGTGCTCAGTCTGCTGTGCCTTTGCCTTAAAAACAAATGTTTCGTAATGCTCTAAGGATGTTGTAATGGGAACATCTTACCATCGTTTGTGAAAATCTCTGCCCCTAACTTTTCTTTTTTGCCCTAATGACAATGTATATACCAGTGATTACTTTCTATGTTTAAGAATTTTAACATGATATTTATCAAGTATCCTAGAATATTTAAAATAATTTTTAAAGAGTATTTTTTCTTTGGAAAGAAGTCACACCAATATAAATATGTATGAGAGACAGCATAGGCAGATCAGTTAAGTTTCCAAATCAAGCAGGGAATTTATGAGACGCATGTTTGCATTTTCCTGTCTCTCTTTGGTTAAGTCATAAATGCCCCTGAATTTCCGTGTTAAATTACCAGGCACCTAGAGTCTGTCATACAGAGTGAAGTAAGTCAGAAGGAGAAAAACAAATACTGTATGCTAACTCATATATATGGAATCTAAAAAAATGGTACTGATGAACCCAGTGGCAGAGCAAGAATAAAGATCAGATGTAGAGAACGGACTTGAGGACTGGGGGCGGTGTGGGGGGACAGTGGAGTGGGGGAAGGGGAAGCTGGGATGAAGTGAGAGTAGCACTGACATATATACACTACCAAATGTAAAATAGATAGCTAGTGGGAAGCTGCTGCATAACACAGGGAGATCAACTCGATTGGTGATGACCTAGAGGGGTGGGATAGGGAGGGAGGGGATATGGGGATATATTTGTAAATACAGCTGATTCACTTTATATTCCAATAAAGATCTGAAAAAAAAAATTACCAGTCTCATTAATTTATCTATTTCTATGTCACTATCCAAATCTTACAGGCTTTAGACAACAACAATATATTATTTCTCATAGTTTTGTGGGTCAGCTTAGTGGGTTTTCTGTCCCATGTGATATTGGCTGGGGTCACTTATGTAGCCAAATTCAGCTGGGAGCTTGGCTGGGAAAGGAACACTCAAGGGAGCCCCACTCATATGTCCATCAACTCAGAAGGAATGGCTGAAAGGCTACAGTTGGCTGGACCTTTCTCTGTCTGAATAGATTCTCACTGCTCTTTAGTCTAACCCAAGCTTATATAATTGGCAAGTGGCTAACAAGAGAATAAATGTGGAAGCAGCTAAGTCTCTTGGTCTGAGGCCTGGGGTTGGTCAAAGTAAGTCCCAAGGTTGAGTCAGATTTAAGATTCAAGAGGAGAAATAGACTACCTCTTCATGGGATGAGTAGCATGACATGTGTAGAGGGAAAAGAGGAATATTTGGAGTCCAGCTTTGGAAACTCTCTCTCACTGGTTCCTTCTCTCCGCTTCTGGGGAGACCAGCTCTTATGTCCCACAGAAGAGTACTTCCTGGGAGTCTGTGAATAGCCAGGAGGGTGGGACAAGTCAGTGCTCAGCCCTTACACTGCGGCAAACATGAGGACTTGTGACATCAGGAGATGAGAAGCTATAGTGGAGGCCAAGTTTCCACTGCACAAGCAGCCAGTTTGAGGAGATGTACAAACTGGGTCTAGTACAGAGTCTAATATAAAGCACCAAGGAGATCACATCAGCCAGATTTGAGCTACAGTTTTACCTCATCTCATGTTTCATGAAGTAGACCCTTAGTTGGACCTCATAATATGTTTCTAGGAATAGCAGCTGCTGGACACTTCTTACTTAGACATATGATACCCAACCTAATTCATATTTCTGTACATTTATTCATGATGTCTTTTGCCCTGAAAAACCTCCTTTTTCTCTTTTGAGTAAAATCATATTCAGGTTTCAGATCCAGTTCAATCCTTCCAATTCAAATAGGTTGCTTCCCCTCCTCATTCCATGTGGAGTTAGTCCCTTGTAGCAAGCATTTCCCTGAATCATCAGTGCTTGTTTATCTCTTTTTCTCCCCTTCAAAGGTTGATCTTCTCATGTCCTTGCTAATTTCCATAGTGAATCCTTTGAAATCAGGACAGAAACAGGCAAACGGATGACGCATAATATTGAGGGTTTGGCCCTGCCTCTATTGAACTTGGGAAAAACGGGAGTGGGGTTCACCTCGTAAGATATGTTTATTAAAATAGAGTATATATATTTTTAATCTTGTCTTAACTACATATCTATTTATTAAGAGACTCTGGGTTTTGAATGTTACAGCTTCAGTCTCTGAAGCCATCTAATCTAGCCACCTAATTTTTTAGATGAGAACAGTAATTATCCTAAGTTTAACTAAGTTGTTGGTTTTAGACCATAGGCTCAGACAATATAGAACTTTTATTTTAAAAAAAGAAAAAGAAAAAAAAGAAAAAACACTTTAGGTTTTGGTGTTAGGACCTCCCAAGACATCATTGAACTAACTGAATATCTTCCATCCTGAAGAAATTAAACTGCACCAATAAGCAAACAGAGTATATATAACAGAATTTGTATGCACATTTGAAAATATAATCTGGCATTAAGAATAATGGGAAAATACCACTGCAATCTTAAGGATAACTCTTTTTGACTCATGGATAGGTAAGATATACGAGCTAAATGACAGCAGCACAAATTAAAGCTTGTTAACTGTAAGGAAGAACACTGCACACTTCAATTTTGTGATATTTTGCTAAGATATTATGGCACCCATCTCTCACATTTGAAAAGTCTGATGAGCCTGGTGGTGGGTATTTAGCCCTGCTATTCATGAATGTTAGAGTTATCTCCAAAAGGGTTTATTTAAAATAATTCTGGGGCTTCCCTGGTGGTCCAATGGTTAAGAATCCCCCTGCCAGTGAAGGGGACACGGGTTCGATCCCTGCTCTGGGAAGATCCCACATCACGCGGAGCAACTAATCCGTGTGCCACAACTACTGAGCCTGCCCTCTAGAGCCCGTGAGCCATAACTATTGAGCCCATGCATCGCAACTACTGAAGCCCACGCACCTAGAGCCTGTGCTCTGCAACAAGAGAAGACACAGCAATAAGAAGCTTGTGGACTGCAATGAAGAGTAGCCCTTGCTCTCCGCAACTACAGAAAGCCTGAGCACAGCAACGAAGACCCAATGCAGCCAATAAATAAAAAATAAATAAACAAATTTTAAAAAATATTTTAGGAAAATAAAATATAAAATAATTCTGATAATACTCTTCCTCAAAGACTTTACTAGTAAAATACATTTTTTTTACTTTAATTAAAGATGCTAATGTATTTGTAAATGCCCATTCTAAGATATTCATTCTTATCATTCACTGATATCAACAGTGTATCAACCCTTAGTATAAATAGTGGTCTTCCACCATAACCAATAATTTTAAATATAACAAAAATATCCATTAGAAAATGATACCAAAAAAAAAAAAAAAGAATGCAATCAATCCTTTAGGTAAGACCATATACTAATAGCAAAACTTTCTAGGAAAAAAAATGGGATATACACAGACTTGTACACACACCAGCAAGAGACTTTGTTATTTACATAGAATACAGAATATTCTTTTACACCTACTACAACAGAGTTCTATATGTTTTAATTTTTTAGTCTCTTGGCTCAGAAAAAAATTTAAAAAAAAACAAGATTAGATTAATGAACAAAGGTAAACACACCCTAGTTTTTAGCCTTCAAAATGGATTCCCGAATCTTAGCTGTTTAGAGCAAGTAAACAAAAGGGTCAAAATTGTCCATAATCCCTCATCTCAGCAAGGGGATTAAGTTGCCTGGGCTGGAAGAGGAAGTGGCAGAGAGAAAAAAGCAGGGTACAGGGTCTCAGAAAAGGAACCCTTTACCCTGTCCCCTTCCTGAAGTTGAGATCAGGATTTTGGATTCCAGAAGCCCAATGTAGAGGCCGCAGTGTTGGTGCTTGTTTCCCATTTGGCGCTCTGACAGTGCAGGGGGCCATGTGTAGAAAACTTTATCTTCCTTATGGTGTGGGGCTTAAAGTAGATATGACAATGATATTTCTGGCTATGGAGAGCTTCAGAGATCTCACGTGTTCAAGACTGTGAAGGGACAGTCTTGCCAGGTACCCTGAAGAGGGTAGAGAGCTGGGTGAGTGTGTGAGCTAGTGACCTAAGTTTTGTGGTGGCAGAAAGGACTCTGTTATTAACCCAAGTGCAGATGTGGGCGAGGATACCAACTTGAAGGGTCTGGTTATCTCAGCAGGCGCCTCTATAGAGAGTGGCTGACAATAATGGTTACCTTTCTAGAATATAAGCTCTATTTAGTTAAAGATGCTGTCATATCCCCAGGACCAAGCATATGGTCCACATTCAATAAAAATTTGTTGATGAATAAATGAGTAATATATTAGCATGGAGGACAGATTCTGTTGAGTTTATATTTGAATCCAGAGTTTCACTGCTTCCTAGTTATATGTTCTCAGTTCAGTTCTAAGTAAAATGCAAATAATGCCTTTGTCAACAATAGGCTCATGAATATAAAGAATTTCACACAGTACTGGGCAAATATAGATGCTCAAAATAACAGGTTTAATATACTGTTGGACATTTATGATAAATTTTCATAATGGCAACCTTGAGAGCTAGATAGATCTAATTACTTAAGCAACAAATTCCTGGTTATAAAATCTACCAATATTTGTGCTTTTAAAGTTTTTTCTTTTTTTCTCCATTGTTGCATTGCCTGAATTGTTCTCGTGAGAAACCAGATAAACAAAGGAGAGCTTGAGTAAAGACTATTTTAATGTATAAACATGACATCAGAAACAACGATCAAACATCTAGTTTGGTACCTGGGTAAAGTCATTTCTTATTCATTGGTTTTCCTAACCAATGGTATTCTAACCAATAAGCAGATACTCCCACTTAAACTCCCAGACTTACCTGCTGCCACTTCCTGACACAAACACACATAAGTCCACAGTGGCACATGGTTGATGACAGACATGTGGGATGCAGCCTTTTCTTTTTTTTGCCAAATAGCCTGAAGTGAAGGGCAAACACAGGGCTTGGAGCAAAAGTTCTTGATTAACAGTACACAGCCCTTTAAAGTGATCACATGAACTTTTGTCTGAAACATTGCTTGGAGCAGGGAAAGGTGGAACAGCTCTCTCTGCTGCTATGAGAGCTGCCAAACAACCCTGATAAATGTAATGTGTGATAGATAATAACCTTGGTATCCTTTAATATTGGATTCCCTGTTCCTGATGGCAGTAAATAATCTTTACCTTGCTTTGGAGAACAGTTGCTTTATCCCAAAGCCCAAAACTGTGCGTGAGGACACTTTAGTAAAGGATTTTCAAGTGAAATTCACAGACCACAGCGATCTGACCTAATCAGTGATTGCCTTGGGCTAGCTTCCCTGTGCTTCCTGTTTGCCACATTATCTCCTGGGGTGGTCATTTTCTAACCTTTGTAAATATTTCAAAATTGAACTGTATGTCATCGATTGTAAATGCTCTGGAGTTAGGGATCACATCGACAGCTTTGAAAAGGATGCCTCATCATTAAAATGACAAGCAATCCAATTTCATCTCTCCTAATATTTTTTGTCTGTATTATAACATATTTTGAGCCAATGCTGCAGCATTATAAAATAATGACTTTGATCTTAGGAAAAGCTTTTTTTAAAAAAAATTGGGAAGAACTGATTTACTTTCCTTAGTTTGGCACCGCCTTAGTTCATCAAATGCTCTGAAGGAACACATTGTGGTAAGTGTTATACTGATTGACCTCTGTCTAGATCTCCTCCTCTATGCCCGACCTCCTCCTCGCTCTCACCTTTTGGTACCACATGAACTATATTGGAGAAGCACCAAATACAGTTTGTAATCCACCTTCAAGGAGGTGTGATTTTTTGAAGAATGAGAAAAACTCATCATTTAAAAAAAAAACAGTATTCACATATTCACATTCTTCTGCAGTGGAATAATTCAATTGTGTAACAGAAATAGTTATATGATGCTATGCTGAGAATCCCCTTGTGTGATTTTTGACCAGGTCCCTGAAGAGTACTTTACTGTGAGCTTATAGCACAAAGAATAAAAATAGAACAAGCGTTCTTCCCTACAAATAACTTCTAGTCCATTTGAGAACTATTTCATTGGCAAATATGGTTACTTCTGCTTTTTCCAGGGCTCCCTATATGCAGAAGGAAGCATTTATGAACCGTTGTAGAATATGGTGATGTTGAAAGAAATCCAAGACTTAAATAAGGAGAGCTATTCCACGTTCATGCATGAGAAGATTAATATTATTAAGATGTCAGTCCTTCCCAATTTGATTTACAGATTCAACAGAATCCCAATAAAAATCTCAGAAAGTTTCTTTGTGGAAATCAAAAACTGATTCTAGAGTTTACATGGAAAGGCAATAGACCCAGAATTATAATATGATGATGACAGAGACAAGGCTGAAAATTCTCTGTAGAACTTGGTTTGGACCAGGAAGTTCAGTGGTGGTGGCCAGTAGTGGCCCTGAGAACCTGGTCATGATTTTATTTCATGAGCTCTTCCAAGCTGCCAGATTTATGTCTGTATCTATATTTATACCTATATCTATATCATCTATATCATTATCTGTCTGTATCTATATCTACCTATATTTATACTTATCTGTGTCTCTAAGATTCAGGAGACACCTGGAGCTTAGTGGTTGGGAAACCTCTAATAGAAGGAGGGTACATGTATACAAACATAATTCTATGGGAAACATCAGAGAATGTGGGAACTGCTGGAAAGAACTAAATGCGAAGTGTTAGAAAAAGAGGAAACTTGGTATCTCATCCAGGATCATGGTTGGTTTCATGCTGCTTTCTTATGAATCCATTGCTTTGGGAGACATTACTTTCCCCATTGCTGAAATTAGAAAATCAACCAGAAACTATTTTATTGTAAACATTCTTTGAAAATACAAAGAAACAGGTATTAGACATTATGAGGAGATTTGGATGTGTATTTTTCTTTTACTTTAAAGTAAACAGATGAAATTCATGCATTCATAGCCTGCAATAAAGTAGTTTCCTATTTGAATGAATTGGTGGTATCTGTTGAGTCCTACTAGACTAGTGTCCATTAGAGTAATTAACTCTAATTAGCTCATCTATTGTCAAGGTTAGATGAGAGCCTGTTAATGGGATGGGCAGAAAAGAATATCCCCTTATCTCCACTAGTGCTGATCCTTCCAGAAAAGAAGATGGAATCTGTAAGGCAAGTTCACTGCCACCACACCAATGGCAGCAGCCATGAAGGCCTGGCTCCTGTAAGTCCTGCTGGTGGTTTTCAGGAACATTATCTTCACCCAGAAACGGCAAATGAGATTCCAAAGAAATGATGATGTTATTTACCGTCAGAATTGAAAGCCTCTCAGGGGCTCTAATGCTCATTTTATATTTGAATGCAATGGAGACCACAATTCCTCATGACTGTGGTTATGTAGGGGGTTTTCTGTGTAATACAAGTTTGCAAAATGTCCTCAAGATTAATAGACAATAGAGGTTCCTGCTCCTTTTCTATGCTTTTAATCAGGAAGATTTTTTTTCTTATCCATGTAGGTTAAAGAAATAGACCCTGAAGCAAAGTTTAAGCCTATTTTATATCATGGGGGATTTTATATTGAAATATTATAAACTTCAGAGCATGAATGAGATCATACGGTACAAATCGACTTGATAGTGTAATATGAATGAAATGTAAGATCTTTGATTTATAGAGGTTCTAATTCCATTAATTTTAATTTTTAGTTAATTATAATATTTATTTAATATTCAAATTCCTAAATTATATTAAAATTAGTAAACTAATTTAAATTTTAGTTAACATTTTCTCAGGATCATAAACATGGATAGGAAAAATTAAGGAATAGGCTTAAGAACAATATAAGATGCTATAATAATTTAAAAATGAAATGTGGCAGTATTTATTAAGAGTAAAATGACTGCATTTTGGGGAATGTGTTCTAAATAAAATCAGCACCAGTAGCCAGAATATCAGAATACGCGGATATATTTTAAAATTCCTTTTGCTAGCTCTAACAATTCTGATTCTTTATATATAATAGATACTTAATATATGTTATGTAAATATAAATATATTATATATTTATATTGCACACACACAAATGTCATACTGTTTTATATATATATGTGCATGTGTATTATATATATAAATATATACCTATGTACATAATTTATACATATGCATATATATGTATATATATAAATCAGGATTGTTAGAACTAGCAAAAGAAATAAAATATCTGGCAGTTGCTTAAATATTGATCCAAAGTGAGCATTATACTAGTATTTACCATTAATCACTCAAATAATGAATTTATTGGTACCTGTGTTAATTTGGAAGAATGTGTATTGTAATAAGCTAAACAATAAAATTTTGAAAAAAATACATGCCTGAATGGAGGAGAGGTCATTTGGTTTCTACGCTATGTACTCTTGCGTGTGTATATTCCCCCACCATGAGGATATATTTCTTTCACAGTTATAAAACAAAGTTTACGTGGAAACACACAAAGAGAGTAAACTGACTTAAATTCATTTCTGAGCCAGTTGAGAAACAAACCAATGAAGAAGCGAATGGTGTAATTAAAGAGCAGCAACGCCAGCAAGAAAACCAGAATTTTAAACAATGACTTGATGTATATTCTACATTGCCAGATTTATTATATATATGAGACGTTCAAGAATGGAGGTGCTACCTCGTGAAAGGTAAAAAAAAAAAAAAAAAGGTAAGTATTTTTTTTTTCTTTTCAAAATATTTAGTGTCTACCATTCATCAGTGAACCAAGTAAATCATGGCTTCTTCAACTGCAAGGATCGAAACCAATTACCATTAGAGACCATCGGGTGCAGCAGATCCCTTCTGTCCTGTTGCCTGAATCTCAATGATCTCCCAAGTGTGCCCATGCAATTTAACAGAAAGATCAATACGCCACAGCAGTTAGCAGCAGCTCTCTTGAAGTGCTGCACAAAACATGCTACATTTCTCTACCGAATAAATGTCAAAACATTCCAACAGCTACAATTCTTGGGAGAAATCGTTCTTCTGAAACATTATTGACATACTTTAACCCACATTTCCCGCTGCTCGCAGGCTTCCTACTGGCCAGTCAACTCTGATTTGGCAAGAGCCACATCGACGTGGGTCCCCTGCTGACTTGCTCCAGTGGCGTGGAAGACAGCAGAATCTGGTAGATAGGTCTTAGGTTCAAAGGTCAGTGGTCTAACGCTGACCCAAGGTCAAGGTGATGGCAACCTCTCTCCAGAGACTTGGCTTCATCTCTAATATGCCCTTGAAATCAATCAATATCATCATAGAGCTTGCCTCTCTAAGCATAAAAAACTGCCTGATCTAAATGCTTCTAGGTTACTTCCTGCAAGCCGAAAGCTTAAAAGCCGTGTAGGAGGAAGGTGGAATAGTCTTTATTTCTCACTTTATGGAAGCACTGTTTTAAAACCTTACAGTGATTATGATTTTTCAGATGTATATACAGAGAGATTTTCAAATATATGTATCTATAGAAGTATGTACCTGTATATATAGAGAGATGACAGAGAGAGAGAGAAAATAAAATGTATTTTCCTTTCAGTGGGCTATTTCTGGTTGGTTCACATCAAAACTGGCATTATGGCACTTTTTAATTCTCATATAATGTTCTCTGATGTGACTGAGGAGTTCTTAGAAGTTGCTAAAAGTTCAACCTGGAATGAACATTTCCTTTGATGTTTGTTTTGTTTGTTTCATGTTTGAGTCCTTTTAAACAATTTCCCCTTTAGTTTTTCTATGAATTATTTTATTAGAAATGTGAAAATCTTCCGGATAACACTGTGAGAAACAATCCAACATACAGGCAAGCAGAAAACCATCAAGTTAGCCTCAGCGTTATTTTGATATTTACAGAAGCAAGGGGCCATGTGTCAGAACGGTGCTCGCCTTCACTCCAAACTCATGGCTCTTAGGACTCAGTCAGTGCTATCGCCCACTTGAATCACACGGAAGACATGACTGCAGATTGACAACCAGGAAAATTGCTATTAAAAAGGAGAAAAGGGATAGCATCTCTTATTCTACCAAAATGGATTCTTTAAAAATTTTTGGAAACAAAAGCTATTATTAGGTAACAAAAGCTATTATTAGATTAAACTGTAATTTCCAAATAAAGCAGGTTAGTTTTTCTAATTCAGAAAGTTATGTATAACAGGTGCACTGAAGCACCATTTTTTTTTAAGCTCTTTATTGGAATATATTTGCTTTACACTCTTGTACCAGTTTTTGAGGTACACCAAAGTGAATCAGCTGTATTTATACATATATTTTGATCGGCTTCTCACACAGCTCTGCCTGCGGTGTTTATCCTGACCACACTAAATACAGATCTACTCAAGATGAATTAATAAGAAAGAAAATATTTCTGCCAAAAAATACAATGTTACTATTAGCTTCTTCCCAGTGCAGAGCCATTCAGTGGATTGCGTAAATTTGTACAAGCATGGTTGTTAAAATATTAAGCAAATGGCAACGGACATGTTTGGACTCTCAGGCTTGATTTTTTCAATAAGAATCAGCAAGAGCAGCTTTAGCGATAAATTTTCCCTTAACTCCACTTAAAATTGTACAGTATCTTTTAAGCAAACAAGAGTCTCTTAATAGTATCCATTGTTAACTAACAGACCTCAAAGATGAAATATTAAACCAATATTTTTATAGTTGTTTGTTATTATCCATATTTCAAGACATTATCCAAACACAAGGATTTAATAGAAAAATGGAAAAAGTTGCATGAAGTTTCAAATGTAACTTTCTCAATAAAGTAACAAATAGATGTCTCAGGAAAAAAAAAATATCAATGTCATTCCCTTTTCTCCAAACTCACACACAGAATCAATAATGTTCTAAACAACAGACTCACATATGCATTTTAGATTGTGAGAACCCGTCACTGAGATAATACTCAAGAATCACCTAGAATCACAATGTCACCAACATGAGATGAAATTAAACATGTAATACCCGAGATAGAATTTACCACCTAACCCCCCACACACATATAAATGAGTTTTCCTGATTCAAATACTTGGTCCAAATAGTTGCCCAAGGATTTAAATATTGTAATCTTATCTAGCTTGAAAATTCCTTAAAATAATTATCTCTAATTGAAATAGTTGTTATTAACATCTGTTCAATAAATTGCAGATATTATTCTCTAACTTGAAAGAAAATTAAATCTAGACCCTTTAGGAGAGGGATATTAAAGCTAATAATATTTATATATGTTTTACACTTCACAGTTTTAAGTATTTTGGAGAAAAGTTTGTTTTTTGCTCTGTGCTTTCTAACATAGACCTTAATTCTATGTTATGTCTCTTATTAATACTTCCAACTATTTCACAAATTGCCTTCAAAAATCTAAACAGCCATTTCTTGAATATTCATGTTACATTTTTTATGTCAGTTAATTTTATATTATTTTTGAGATAAGTATCTATATTCTAGATCAGAAGACTCAAAGATAAAGAAATCATTTCATATCTGGTTTCTAAAGTCAGGGCTGTTGAATTTAAGGCCCATATTGTAATTTTTAATTTTTTAATGTTTAAATTTTTTCTTACAGTTTTCTTGAGATTTATTTGACACAGGGCACTATAAAAGGTGAAGGTGTACAGCCTAACAATTCAAATTACATACATCATGAAATAACAAACACAGTAAGTTTAGCGAACGTCCATCATTTCAGGCAGATACAAAATAAAAGAAAATGAAAAAAAAATTTTTCCCTTGTGAAAGGAACTCTTAAAATTCACTCTGTTAACAATTTTCATATGTAGAATACAGCAGTGTTCATTATATTAACCACGCTCTACATAACATTCCCTTGTACTTATTTATCTTATAACTAGAAGTTCGTACATTTGACCACCTTCATCCAATTCTTCCTCTGTCCACTCCCCACCTCTAATAACCACAAACACAATCTCTTTTTCTATGACTACTTGTTTGTTTGTTTGTTGAAGTATAATTGACCTACAACACTATGTTACTTCTTCGTTCACAACATAGTGATCTGATATGTCTATATGTTACAAAATGATCACGATGATTGGTCTAGTTAGAATCTGTCACCTTACAAAGATATTACTTCATTATCCACTGTATTCCCTACGCTGTATCTTTCATCCCCATGACTCACTGAGGCCCATATTTTTAAGCAGTAAGGTATTTTCATGTTGCCTTACTAAGCATATCCAAAGGTGGCAGGCTGACTGTCGATGGAGGGATAATTCTTATCAAAGAGAATTTATCCTTATTTATCAGATTTGGAGATGACAACAGACAGGGAGCCCTCATTAATGCAGCTAATGACTCAACCAGTATCCAGAAATACTTGATGAAATTAGAGAGGACTTTGGGCTTTTACTAACTCAATAGAATTTAGTAATTTTTACAATTAATGTTTCACAAAATCAAAATTATACAAATAAACAAACCACATGATTGGAGGTCAGAATGTGGGAGACAAAAGTGAGCTGGAAGTTGTGGTCGGAGGATAAAGTTGTTAGATGTGTGGTTGAAGTCCAGGTTTCTGAATTTGCTCTTCTACTGCTGCTGCGTGGCCCTGGTTATGTCCCATGTGTTAGCTGAAATTCCCTTTTCTCCTCTGAAAGTTGAGGATGGTAATGACCACTTTTATTTGGAGCCTTAATTAACACATATTGTTGAAGAGGTCCAGCAGGCAAAACAGTTGTAAAAGGGCATCATTCTAAAATGTTACAACTTTGGAGATAAAGAAAAGAACCTATAAGCTTGCTGAGAGGAGGAAAAATAAAGCCATGTGCCAAGTAGCTAATAGGGATGTCAGTGGAATATTCAGCAGTAAGAACAGAAGGCAGATATGAGGTCTTCAAATTCGGAGAGAAAAAAAAGACACTCACGTGGAGTCGTATGTCCTATCGAATTACCAGTAGAATAATAAGGGCAGAGTAAGGTGTTTCTAATATCCCAGGATGACTTAGTTCATGAGTACCCTTTCTTAGGACGCTACTGGGAAGCTCAGTAAAATGAAGAAAGTGGAAAAAAAGAATACGACAAACAGGATGACAGCAAAGAGAAGCCTGGCTTAGCAGCCATACAGCTTGGGTTGGACAGACAGGGCAGAGGGAAGAAGGCTCCTATGAGGGGTGGGCTTCTGGCCGGACCACGTGATGATCTATAAGCAAGTGGAAAGCAAGGAAGAACATTCACTGGGAATAAAACAGTACTAAATTGAGACACATAATAAGATATACTAAAAATGTTGTCAGCTCCAGAAAAAAAATTAGATGAGAAAAAAGTGTACTCATAACATAAAATCTTGTCCAAGTATGAAAACATAAATATTGTCACAAGACTATAACTATCAGTCACCTATTTTAGCAAAAATTACGGTTGCTTGGAGACTAAAGTGAAGAAAAACACAGGGTTTATTTCCACACAAAGGAAATTGAAGATAATACAAAATGTCTAACTCAAGAAATGCAAAAACATGCACAATATTTAGGAACACTTCCCCCTCCAAACAACTTCCACACCAAACACACACACGGAGCTTAAAAGGGTCAATGTGTTTAGCTCTGAGAACCAGCAAGACGTCTATATTTTATTATAATCCTTTTAGTAGTTGTTTTTGCCTAAGTTCCCTAGGAACACATCTTAAGAGATAGACTTCAGGGCATATGATTTATTAAAAGAATGTTAACACTGCCATATTTGAAATGGATAACCAACAAGGACCTAGTGTATAGCACAGGGAACTCTGCTCAATGTTGTGTGGCAGCCTGGATGGGAGGGGAGTCTGGGGGGGAGAACGGATACATGTATATGTATGGCTGAGTCACTTTGCTGTGCACCTGAAACTATCACAACATTGTTAATCAGCTGTACTCCAATATAAAATAAAAAGTTCAAAAAAAAAATATTCCCAAGAGAGGAAATAAGGAAAGTAGGACAGAGAAGCAAAGAATGTCTCATCTGGAGGGTAGTTTGGTCTAGTCCTCCCAGGAGGAGGAGATGACTCCATCCCGTAGCTGATCACACTGAGGCACAGGGCCTTCTGTACCTGGTGTCAGGTAGTTGCTGTCTACAGGCTGACCTTGTTGGGGGAGTGAGGGGTGTACTTAGCCAAGAACTGTTCTCCTGAGTGGGCAACATCTGTGATCCACTGGCAGCCAGGAGTCCCAGCAGCTGTGGAAAGGCTGCCCCTGCCTGGGAAGAGGATCTGGGTGGCACATGAACTAGAGCAAAATGTAATTTTAAAAATTATGTGTATGTGCTACTTTTAGTTACTTAAAATTAATTTTGAGACATGAAATAAATATATGTAATATGTAATACAGTTAACAACGCTAGGCATTTTTAAACAACATGAATTTTAGTTGATCGTGAAGTTCATGTGTTTAAATAATATCCTGCAGCTGCGAATACAATAATTGATTTCACTTCAGTAGTGTCTTCTTAAGAAGACAGAGGTTGTCTCTCCTGACCTGCTAAATGTAGGTTACAAGCTGAAGAATCAGTACTGTAAGGGAGCACAAGGAATTATTTAAGGGGAGGAGCCTGAAAGCCTATCATTTGAGGAACAGGTGAAGAAGTTGGTGGTGTTTTGCCTGGAAAAGCTTATAAAAGTTAGGGGAGCTAATAAGAATTTCCTTGAATTCAAATATTTGAAGGATTGGTGGGCTACAGAGACTTTTTAAGATTCTAAGAGTCACCAAAAGGACAACAGAGTGAATCTTCTGGGAAACATATTTCATCTGAACACAAGAAAATGTTGTCTGGCATGACAGAGCTTTGGGCATGATGATTCCTCTGCCACAGGGATGGACACATGTCAGATAATTGCCTGATGGAGAAAAAGGACAGAATTCAAGCATCAGAAATAGGCAGGTTTGTTCTAGGCGGCCCCTAAGGTGTCCTCCCATCTTGGGTTTCGACAACCCTAGGAGAACCCAGTAGGCCACAATTATGACATAAAGGTTATCCCATTTGGCCTACTCTGGGATACCATAAAACCCTCTTTGAGAATTTAATCCTAAGAAATTAAATGAATAAATTCTGCGAGATCGCATCCAACCCAGCCCCCGTTAAGTGACTAAACAATTGAATTAATTTTACTAGTCAGCAGATATTACTGAGTACTTTCCATTTTCCTAAGTTTTCCTTTAGGAGATGGTGATACAGATTCAAACAAGACTGAAAGTTCCGTCAAAAAGCTCACATTCTCTGGCTCGTCTGGTCAGGTGTACTAGAAAACTGATGGAGGGGTCCTCGTCGAGCCAAGGAAGAGACCCAGCAAAGAGCAGCATCTTGTCCTCTGTTCTGGGTAGTGTATCCATCCAGTTTTATGAGGATTTGATTCAAATGCTTAACGTAGTAATTGCCACCTGTAATTGAAAAGATTTTAGTTGTCAAAGCACTGTAAAAACTTCAGACACCTTTTGTTTTACTTGATGTCATGGTAGATCCATCCACAGGGTGGAATAGAACGTTCAGAAGCCTAGTTCTCACAGAGGAGTGGTGACAGCGCAGAGAAAGGTCCATTTGGTGATGGTGAGTTACCTGAGTTTTGTTTGCCTAACAAGTGGTTAAAAAACAGAGTTCTGTGTTTGTCCTTGAGAGAGGATTGCACTCTCCAGTTCGTATGGGCCAAGCTACTCCAAACCAAGTCCAGCTCATCTCTTTGTACATCAGGTTTCTGCCCGACACCACCCAGCATGGCCTGTAAGTTCCAAAAGGAAAAGAGCTTGGATTTTTATTCCTCTTACTTTTCATAGCATCCAAACATCTGACTTATACCTGGTAGATACTCTTTCTTTGGAGGAATTGGATGATATCTATATATAATTCCTTTTCTTCCATATTGTGGTTCTTAGGATGATTTTACTGAGATTAGGAATGTTGGTCACTTTTCAAGTTATATTGGGACTAAGTAAACTAGAAATATCATTAAATGCATTTAATTCACTTTGATGACTACCAGCACGATAGTATCATTGGGTTGGCCAAAAGGTGCAAACTTTTCGGCCAACCCAATAGGAAAGACAATTTATTCTTTTTAGAACTATTAGTTGGTGTTTATAGTTTAGTATGTTCTTTGTGAGCTACTGGGGATCAGAATGAACTTGCTGTCTCTGCCCACAAAGTTGTCATTTGCTAAAGGCTTGTAAGGAAGGACTCCATCCATTATACGCATATTGTTACATGTAGTCACAGAAAAGCGTGTGAGTCATAAATGGTGCTGGTTTTCTACACCTTGTATGTTATTAGTGCTTCTAACTGTCTTTTACAGAGAGATTATTTTAAAATTTTCTTTTCAGTGTCAATACAGAGAGTATACATGAAGTTAAAAAGAATACAGTTGATTTACATCAAATACTCAGGAGTGTGGAGCTGTAATTTGATCAGATTTCTAGTTAATAAAAAGATTGAAATGGTCACATTGACATTAATTAATAACGAAAACGTGAAACAATGTCTGAGCATAATTAAGATTAACAATCAATCCACCTACTGTCAGGATTACATCTATGACAAGTACTCTGAAATGCATTAACTGTGGGTTATCGCTGAGACAAAGCTACATTTTTTTTTTTTTTTGGCTTGTGTTGAATTAGAGTTTCTTGTTTAATTAAATCAATAAGTTGTCCTTCCCACCTGAAAAAATTAACCCAAAATGCTACATCCTGATAGATTTGTCAAAAGGCTGAAGGGAGCACTGTGATCAGATGCCCAAGGAAGTGTTTTACTGATAAATAGACACAAGGACCGAATGCCCTTCCTCTACCAAATAAATCTTCAAGGCACAGCATTATTCTTCTAAAATACTCTCTTCATAAATCAAATATTCAAACATAAATGCAATACGAGGAACTTTCATTTTCTATAGTATGTTTTAAGTGAATCTAATGTTTTATACCACTTATCAACAAAAAGACAAAATGGTGGACACCCAGGTTTCCAAACTCTTAAGGAAACAAGTACAAAACCTTAGCCAGGGCCAGCTTTCAATGGCATGGGAAAACTATTTTGTAGCCATGGTCCTCTGACGAGCATAGCTGAGATAGAAGTTTACTGATAGGATCTTCTCAGAATTGTCCACCTGGAGAGATGAGAGAGAAGTACTTACCCACTGGCTCCCCCTCTGACTCACTGGTTGAGGTTGCCCCATAAGCATGAAACCTGTTGTATCTCCAGGTTGCACATGTAAAGAAACAAGATGGGATTGTCAAAGCAACTGGGTGAAGGCAGCAAGAGATTTGTGCACAGTGGAGGTGATTCACTGCATTAACACAACTGGAAGCCTCCATATTATTCACCATACCTGTAATTGGAATTAGAAGGGAGACCATCAGAATGTCAGGTAAGACACAGAGATGCTATAAACAACCAGGAAGTTTCCTTACTGACAGCACCCCTCACCATCCCTCACAACATGGTCCTCAATAGTGAAGATGTCTGTTATCTTAGCAGTCTATTGCTTTGGAGTGAGAACCCTGGGACAAGGCTCACTGGGTCCAGACTCCAACATTATACATTGCTATGTGACCTTGGACAAGTCAACTAACCTCTTGGTGCCTCAGTTTCTCCATCACTAAAATGGTAATAATAGGACTTATTTTCCTTATATATCCCAGTGCCAGGGATGTATAAGCATTATCTATAGATACTATCTAGAGCTTGTCATTCATTAGTACATTATTGGATCCGATTATCTGAGGGAATGTCAGGGATTCTTATCCTAGATGTAGTGAAGGGATCAGGAAAGGAGCACGGTTTTCAATGTGGTTGTTGAAAGGAGGCTTGAGTGAGATGATCAAGTGGAGGCTACAGTTCCTCCAGACCCAAGTAAATGAAGAAAGAAAATCTGTAAAATAAGAGGAAGATGGAACTGAGGATGAAAGCCTTAGAAAGTAGAGCAAAGAAGTAAAAATTTGGAGAGCATTTTTGCATCAATTTCATATGAGACATCTCAGCCATTAAAAAGAATGAAATAATGTCATTTGCAGCAACATGGAGAAGGACAAATATCATATGATATCGCTTATATGTGGAATCCAAAAGAGAAAAAATGGTACAAAATAACTTATTTACAAAACAGAAGTAGATTCCCAGATGTAGAAAACAAACTTACATTTGTTGAGAGGGAAGGGGTGGGGGGGAAGAGGGATAAATTGGGAGATTGGGATTGACACATATACATTATTGTATATAAAATATATAACTAGTAAGGACCTGCTGTATAGCACAGGGAACTCTACTCAATACTTTGTAATGACCTATATGGGAAAAGAATCTTAAAAAGAGTGGATATATATACGTGTATAACTGATTCACTTTGCCGTACACCTGAAACTAACACAATGTTGTAAACGAACTATACTCCAATAAAAAATTAGTTATACCGATATCCAAACAAAATGCTCTCCTGAGGGAGTTTGCTTTGCAGAAAAACTGATCATGAGAAATAAGGGAAGAGCTTCTTTTTCACCATGACTGAGAATAAATTTGGAGCAAACAATATTGTGCTAAGTAAGGACCAGGAACTTCCTTAGGCTGGGTTTTCTGAAGAAACTGTCTTTCCAACTATTTTATCTGTCATTTGTCTTTACAGAAGACTTACATCTGTGCCTTTTACAGCCTTGCCACCCCAAGTATTGTTCCCGGAAGGCAACTTCATCACACTGGGAGCTCCTTAGAAAAGAAGATTCTCAGGCCACATCCATGACCAGCTAAACCAGAACCTGCATTTTAATGAGATTCTTTCGTAGGTAATGTGCTTAAAGTTTGAAGAGTGCTGGTAAGAGTACATATTGCTCAGAAATGAATTTTGCTTTTGTTTTTAAATGGATGGGTATAAATTAAGCATTTAGTTGTTTGGTTGCTGCTAAAAAAAACCTATGTAAGCTTTCTCCACAAATATCTTTAAGAATATGCTTTGAAGTTTCATCTGTGTTCCAGTGGTTTCCTGCTTTATCAAACTCTTTGGTTTCAATTTTTGCAGTCCTTTGCCTACTTCTGCTGTCCTTATAGAACTGAGATGAGGCGGCAGTCTTTATAGCACATCCAATGGGAATGTTGGGAGTTGGGTATGGAAAGAAAGGAAAATCAGAGACACATACAAAATATATATTTTCATATTGGCATTGCTATGAATGCAGCTTGATTCCCACCGCATTATAATTTTCATATATTTCTACTTCTGTTCTCATTATTATACAGCTCTAGGAAACATAAATAGCAGCATTAAGATGTATTTATTTCTAGGCAAGAGCAGAAATATATAGAGAAGTCAGGGTTATCTGTTTTTGTTTTTCAAATACCAGCTTACTCATCCCCTCCCGTTAGCACTGTTTATTGAACTCATCTGTATACTATCAGATGCACAGAACTAAGCCTCACGGTATTCTCCTCCGAGGTTATTTATAACCTTGATATGTATGTGAACTCCTGCCTGTTGGTGAACTCTGCCCTCTGTAATTCTGATCAATAAATTGATAACACAAACTCCTGTTCTGTTTATTAATTTCTGAAGAATAAATAAAAATGATGAGCAATGAGCTATTTAATCAGTGTCCTTGTCAGGATTAACGTACTAAAAACAAACAAACAAACAAACAAAACAGTTGAAACTATCCATAAAACCACAGGCATGATTAATCTTTTTTAACCAATAAAAGTTAAAATAAAATGTGATGATTTCCCTAAAAAGTTATTAACTAATATCTATGTTCATTATTAATTGCCACCTAAAATGAATTCTTCCTCACATGCAAAGATTTCTTGAATATAAATAAGAAAGTCCTATAATAGGTTGTGAGAGAGATCAAGGAAAAAGTTAAAACTTTACATTTCAGTACCTTGAACAGCACTTCTTCCTTGTGATTGGAACAGGGGGCCTGGCTATTTCTGTTGCCTTGTGCCCTGCAATAAATCAGCTGACTCACGTACATAACGCCCAGCTTCTGCATGGTCTGTGGAATAGATAAGACGTCTAATTAGCCACCAGAACTTTTATTGCTTTACAGTCGCCCCACCACCACCACCACGTCCCCATTGCTCCATTTTGATTTATGCAACAGTTACTTGTTTCTCCCATTCAGATTTTCAATTTGCTCATTTAGAAATAATAACTAAAATAAAATTAATCTTCTTTGTGGAGTGTCAATTTATTAGCAATGAGAAATTATGAAAGTCAAAGGATTCTCCTGCTTTTTAAGGAAAAGGTAGAGCTAGAATATTGCTAAGAAGAAGGCCAGTAGTTCCTAGTCTCCTTCCCCAACTTCTCAGGAAGACTCATGGGTAGGGTGACCAATGGTCTCAGGTTTCCTGAGACACTCCCAGTTTCCATTTGTGGATCTACAATAGTCATCAGTTGTCCTTCCTTTCACTCTCAGAAGTGTTCTGTTTTGGATGATTAACTACCTGGTCACCAAACACATGGACCTGGGAAGTGCTATGATGGGCACAGAAAAGGCAGGGATTAGCAGAGATTCTGGGTACCTGCTCTTAGGATCTGTGACCCTCACTCTCCCAGTACACCAGGAACCTAAAAGCTCATCATAGAGACTTTTGAACAATGTCCATTTGCAGTAACACTTTGCATCATTCTCTTCCAGGAATAGCTTTCTTGGTCTTTGAAGTGCAGCGAAATGGTGAGTGGTTTATTCTGACTCTTTGGTACAGAGGTAGGCCCACCATGGACAAATATGTGTCAGAGGGATAGAGAGAGGCAGATGGAGGTGCCGAGTTCTGGAAGGTGAAAGGATTAGAGAGTGGGGCAGAGGGGAGGTTGGAAAGGAGTATGCTTGACCTACATTTTGACAGAATGAAATTGCAGGACCAGATCTTTACTAAACCTCATGGACCTCATGCAGCAAATAAATGTACAAGTTCAGCAGTTTTTATTTGCAGAAAACTCAAACCAATTCAAACTGAAGGGGACAAAAATGTATGTACCCAAGTACATAAAATAACAAGCAAACACAGGTAGATTACAGTGGACTCCAGGATTTTTCCCAGAGGCCTCGTGCTCACCAACTACCATTTCTTTTCTTCCCTCCCTTCCCTTCCACAGACTAACAGTGAGGTTGGCTTCTCTTGTGATTTCACAGGCTTCCTTGCTAACCTCCTGTGAGGAGTAGAGTGGGTGCCTTCAACAGTCCTTGTGGGAAGAGCGAGAATTGTTTTTCCCAACAGCCATGAAAAAGCATTTTCTAATGTCCCACTGATCCTAAGCAGGTACAGGAACTTCATTGCTCTCTTAAACTTTAAAAATATACATAGAAAATAAAATCACATTTTTAAAAAGCAGGAAAATGAGAAACAGGAGGCTCTGTTGATCTTGGGAGGCAGAGGGATGGGATTGAAGAGAAACAGGGAGCATCACCAACTTTGAACTACGAGTTGCATACCAGGCTCAGGAGGCAGTGTTGTGAATTAAAGAGAGTAAGCAATCCAAGTCTCAGGCTGAAAAAAATCATAATAGTTGAAAATAATACAATTCTTAGTATTATAAAATATTTACCTTAAAAAATAAAACCTTTATCAGCAATCTTTTATATTTCCAAAGTTTTTAATATTCACAATCATACACTTAAAAACAAAAGATGATTATTTTTAAGTTAGAAATATTGTTTTTTTCCTTCTGAAGTTCACAATTTCACTTGCTTGTTCTACATACTGTAGCTTAATATATATTTTACTCTTAAAAGCATTTTATTGTTACCCCATCAGCTTTTACTGCTATAAAATGGGAATAAATGTTTAAAATTAATTTATCTCATTTCCTGTGATGGCTCTATGTGTTACAAAAGTAGTATAGATTGAGCTATATTTACATTTAATATCAGTAAATCAATAAATTACATTAATATTTTCTCAAAAAGTAAATTTAACATAAATTTATTTTAATGAACTAGATGGAGTGTTTGGGGATTTTTTTCTATTTAGTTTGTGGATATATAGATAAATACTACATTTTGCTGGAATGAACAAGAGTTCGACTCTATTCTATTCTTTATTTATTCCTTTTTTCTATTTCTATTATAGTAAGCTGTGAAAAAACTGATTCATAAGTAAGAAAATGGAAATGGAGTAAGTTTTGTCCTGACAATGTCAATCCTTTACATTTCTTCCATGTTTTTTGCCAAAAATCCCATAGTGATCTGTCATCAGAAAATAATTTTAGAGATCTATCAATTGCCTGCTGGATTAGGTCTTTCCTGAGTTTTACTGAAAACAAAGAATTGGGAATTGTCAGAGCTGCAAAAGCATCTACCCACCCCATTCTATTGGCCAAGTTTTCCTTAGGCTTGAAGCAATACAGCACATTGGTGGTATGTAGGTAAACCAGCTTTTGAAAAAAATAAAACACCTTGATTTGTAGCATTTGCCAATATCCACGTTGCAAGGACTCTTACACCAAGGCCATTCTCAACACGACATCACTGCACAAGGAGTTAAGATGATGTGTGCACATTCAGGTCTTGCAGCACAGTACAAACTAGCCCCAGCATACCACCAACTAGAACACAGGAAGAGTTTCGTTTGCAGTAGTGGTAGATTAGCTTGTAGTCAACTAAAATACTTACAGGAAAATTAGAAAAGCTGGAGACATACAAAACATATCACCTGTTTGAAGGAATCAGAAAACTACCAAGGCAATTAGAAATTTAGGGGCCAAAATTCTAGAAGAAAAGGAAACTCAAGCGAGCCTAACATTCTACAGACCTGTTCTCTCAAAGCATTTGATACTTCTAAAGCACTAGAGAAGTGCTGAGAAGCCAAGCAGTAAGGAAATGACAAAAATTATTTATTTCCTGATCTTTTGAGATTCTCACTGGCCTTGGGGGAAAAAAATCTGAAATTTGGATGTATTAAGCCAGTGAAAATGTGTATGTGTGTGTGTGTGTGTGTGTGTGTGTGTGTGTGTTTTAGGGGTTGTTTCCTTAGAGAAGAGAGTCATAGAAAATTGACCCTGACAGTCTGACTTGCTTTATAGTTCATGGTATTTTTAATGCTACTAGCCATCAGAAACCAGGAAAAACAATCAGAAGCCAAGAAGTGCAGGAACTGAACACAATTTTTGGTGTTCTCAAAGGGATGAGGGGATGCAGAGTGAGTTCAGAGCTCTCCAAGGGATCTTGGAAAACTCTGCACACTTTCAATTGATATACCTGAAATAGGAAACCTGAGTAAAGAGATAAATGCATCACTAGAAAGATGGAAACATAGCCCTGAAATAACTTAGCCTTTGACTGGATTAAGATAATCCCCCTCCTTTTTTAATTGTCTATTGGAAGATAAAATTTCTCCCAGAGTTTATACATGTTTTTAATATACAATTTCTGTCATTCTTTAAAAAGCCAGTGGGCATTTTAAGATACATGGCAAAGAACTATACTAAGAGGCAATTGAACTATTAGGATTATCATACAAAGCCTTCAGAATAATTGGTTTACATATTCACAAACATAGATGACATTATGAACGATATAACCACTGAGCTTGTATGAAAGTCTATTGCTGAGTAACAAACTGCTGCAAAGTAATAGCTTAAAATAACATATATTTATTTTCTCATAGTTTCCATGGGTCAGGAGTCCAGGCAGAGTTTAGCTGGGTCCTCTACTCAGGGTCTCAGAGGCTATAATTACTAGGTCACACAGGCTATATTTTCATATGGAGGTTCAACTGGGAAAGAGGCTGCTTCTCAGCTCATTCGGATTGTTGGACAAATTTACTTCCTTGTGGCTGTATGAATTAAAAATAAAGTAACTGAAATTGAGGACTCAACAGTTGTATTTAAGAGCAGATTGGTTATAGCTAAAGAGAGAACTCTGGGTTTGGACTACAGATAAGAATGAAATTATAGATTGAAAGAATTTTTTTAAAAAGGCATACTGAGACAAAGCATAAAATGTATTCAAGACACACTGAAAAAGCTGAATGCATGTATAATTGCTATCAAAGAAGAAGAAAAGAGAAATAATAGTATCAAAGTGTAATTTGAAGAAATACTGGCCAAAAATTATAGAAAGACATCAAACCACAGATTCAAGAGGTAACAAATCCCAGACAGGATAAATACACAGAAAATCATGTTGACATTTCATTGTAAAATTGCTGAAAACAAAAAAGAAGTTAAAGATAGTAAAAATTTCCATTAAAAAGACACATTTTATTAAAAGAAGTAGCAATACCAGTGACAGTTGACTAAGTATCAATAAAAAAAATGATGGAAACCTGATGTCAGTTGAAGAGAATTAGTAAAGTGCTTCCAATCTAGAATTCTAAACTCAGAGAAACAAAAGCATAGATATTTACACACTTTCAGCCCCCCAAAATTAAAAAAAAATACCAGTAGGATACAAATTTTAGGGAAAAATTACTTAAAAATGTTTTTGCAGACTGAAGAATATAGTCCTAGAATGTAAATGCAGAAGATTAAGGAGTTGCAGAAGTGTAAATATGCGACTAACCTTAAGTTAGTATTAACTGTATACAATACTAGTAATTATGGCATGTAGGCTTACACTATATATACATATAGATATATCAGTAATATGCATCACAAAAATACAAAATTTGAAGGGAAATTAAAAGTTGAGGAATTCTAGCATACTTTTCTTGATTAAGAAATGGTAAATTTAGAAATTTATATTGGCAGACATATTCCAATGTCTAGTGTAAACTCTAAAATAATAGTCAAAACCAGTTTTTGCTAAAAGCTCATATAGCGTAAGAACAGACTAGCAGCACAATTGATTAATTGAAATGAGGCAACAGAGTACATAAAATATAGAGTAAGTGGGAAAAATATAAAGCAAATAATAAGATTAAACACAAATATAATGAATTATGTATTAAATACAAAAGAGTTTATGTAGACTAAAGCAAATTTATTCTCCTTATAAAACACAGACATCAAAAGTTTAAAAATCAAAAAAAATAAATATGATATACCAGGAAAATTCAAACCAAAATGTAGCTTGTCTAGCTATTCTAGTATTAAACAAAGTAGTGTTCAAAGCAAGAAGCATTTATTAGAGATAAATAGGAATACATCACAATAAAAAAAGGACAATACACCAGAAAATATAAGAATACCAAGTTTGCTTGTACCTAATACCACAGCCTCAAAAAACTATTAAGCAAAAATTGATGGAAAGAAAATACACAATATATATGATCTAAATTATATTGGGAGTTTTTTTTTTTTTAGAACTTTTATTGAGATACAGTTAACATACAATAAACTGCATATATTTAGAGAGTACAATTTGGTATCCCAATCTCCCAATTTATTTCCCCCCCAACCCTCCCTGCTTTCCCCACTTGGTGTCCATATGTTTGTTCTCTACATCTGTGTCTCTATTTCTGCCTTGCAAACTGGTTGATTTGTACCATTTTTCTATAGTCTGCATACATGTGTTAATATATGGTATTTGATTTTTTTTACACTTGTTTTTTTAATACACTTGTATCAGTAGCTGTTTCATGGAGAATGGCCATCCATCAGACACAAAGTCTTCTCAACAAAAGATAAAGAAGGAACAATTTACAACTTTTATAGTGAGACCAGGATAATCAGTTATCAAAACCCAACAAAGACAAAATAAGAAAGGAAGATAACTAGCTGAATCTCTTTCTTCAATATAGAATTTTAAAAAATCTTAAACTAAATGTTATCAAACCAAATCCAATTTGTATAAACAAGACAATATATCAAGATCAATCAGTTTTGTTCTAGGAATGAGATTAGCATGACATTCAAAAAATAATCAGTGTGTTCAGTACATTAACATAAAATAGGAGAAATAAAAACATATGATCACCCTAATAGACTTAGAAAAAAACTTTGATAAAATTAAACATCTTTCATGATTGAAAAAAAAAAAACAAACAAAAAAACTTTTAGCAAACTAGCAGCATTACTGAGGAAAGCCCAAAGTCAAGAGGGGAGGCAAAAACAAGGGCTCTAGAAGAAATATATCTCTAATGTGTGTAGCTGTAGCACATCTTAAACACCCCTATCTTTTAGACACATTAACATAAATTCTCACCCTAACAATCTGTCTTTTTACTTCTTCACTCAATGTAACATGTCCAGTTTTCAGCAAAAAATTATAAGCCATTCCAAAAGGCAAGTTAAAAGCACAGTCTGAAAAGGCAAACAATCATCAGAACCAGCATCGAATATGACCCAGATGTGAAAATTATCAGACAGGAAATTTAAAATAACTATGATTAATAGGTTAAGGGCTCTCGTGGAAAAAGTAGACAACATGCAAAACAAGTGGGTAATAAAAGCAGAGAGATGGAAACCTGAAGAAAGAATCAAAAGCAAATGATGGAAGTCAAAAACACTGTAACAAAATTGAAGAATGCCTTTGATGGGCACATCAGTAAACCTGACACAGCTGAGGAGAGAATCAGTGAGCTTGAAGATAAGTCAATAGAAACTTCCCAAACTCAAATGCAGAGAGAAAAAAACTAAAGAAAAGCAGAACAGAGCAACCCAGAAGTATGTGACAACTGTCAAAGGTATAACATGCATATAATATATGCAAAGTATTTGAAATAATAGTGAATAAAATTTTCCAAAAATAATGAGCGAAAACAAACCACAAATCCAGGAATCTCAGAAAAATACTATGCAGAATAAATACTGAAAATTCTACACCTATGTATATCATATTCAAACTGCACAAAACCAAAATAAAGGAAATCTTGAAAGAAGCCAGAAGGGAAAACAAACAAACAACAACAAACTAAACTATTGATGAACCAGGATAAGATTACATCGGATTTCTCACCAGAAATCATGGAAGCAAGAATAGAGGGGAATTAAATAGGTAGATTTTTGAAAGAATAAAGCACCAACCTAGAATTCAATGTATAGAAAAAAATATCCTTCAACAGTGAAGGAGAAATACTTTTCAAACAATCAAAAATTGAGGAAATTCATCACCCTCAGACCTGCCCTGCAAGAAATGTTAAAATAAATTATTAGGGCAGAAACTGGGATCTATGTAAAGAAAAAGTATCCAATAAGAAATAAAGTTTTATTTTTCTTATTCTTAATTGACTTAAAGGATAACTACTTGTTTAAAGTTATAATAATAACAATATTTTGCATGCTTTTGCCATATTAAGTGAAATAAATGACAGAAATGTCACCAGGGATAGGACAGAAGAATTGGGAATGTTCTTCACTACACATAAAGCAGTTTGGTGATATTTGATTTAGATTAGTAAACATATTATGATAAAATCAATAACCACTAATATATTTTTTAAAAGCATATTAGCATTCTAAGGGAGGAGATAAAATGGAATATAATTGCTCAATTAAAACCAGGGAAGTCAGAAGAAGAGATAAAAGAAAGAAATGAAAGAATTAATTTGTAATGCATAGAAAATCTACAAGTGTGATGGATATTAGTCTAAGTGTATCAATATTTTCTTTAAATATGAATGGCCTACAAACATCAATTAAAAGACAGACATTGTCAGAGTGGATAAAAGAACCAAAACATTTTGTCTACATGAAAACAACTTTAAACAGAAGGACTCATCAGATAAGGTAAAAGTGAAGGAATTGAGAAACATATACTATAATAAAACTAATTAAACAAAATGAAAATAGCTATTTTAATTTCAGACAGAGCAAATTTCAGAACAAGGAAGATTGTCAGGGATAAAAAAAAAGATGCTACATAATAATAAAGGGGTCAAATCTCTAAGAAATATAAATATCCTAATGTTAATACACCTAACAATAGTATATGAAAATACATGAGAAGAAAACATAGAAGAAAACATAGAACTGAAAGGTGAAATAGAGAAAGGCAATATTATAGTTGGAGATTTCACTAGTTCTTTGTCAGTGACAGATATGTCAAGAGATAGAAATTCAGTAAAGATATGGAAGACTGAACAGGACTAAATCAGCTTGATCTCATCTATATTTATAGAATAGTTCATGACAAAACAGCACAATACTTGTTCTTCTCAAGCTCACATGGAAAATCCACTGAAAATGACCACATGGGGGTCATAAACACACACACACATATATTTAAGTCTACAGAGTATGTTATTTGAGCACAATGAAATTAAACTAGAAGTCAATAAGAGGACAGATAAAATTCCTAAAAATTTAAAAATAACACACTTTTAAGAACCCATGGGTCAAAAAACCTTAAACTAAATTTAAAAATATTTTTGAACTACATAAAAATGAAACTATAACTCACCAAAATATATGTGATACAGCAAAAGCAGTGCTAAGAGAGAAATTTATAGCATTAAACACATGTATTAGAAAAAAATAAAGACTCAAGATAATAACCTATACTTCCACATTGGAAAACTATAGAAAAACAACAACAACAACAACAATTTAAGCCTAAAGAAAGTAGGAATTAAATGAATCTTTGCATAGACTTTATATTTTTTATAAAAATGAACTTCAAATGGATCATAGACCTAAAATGTCAAACCACAAAAATTTCTGAACATAACACAGGAGAAAATCTAGGTGATGAGATTTTAGGTACAATGGCAGAAGCATGATCAATGCAAGAAAAAACATAACTGTAAGTCTTTCAACCTTTTTTTTTTTTCTTTTTCAAAATTGTTTGGCTATACTGGGTGCTTTCCATTGACATACAAATTTTAGTATCAATTTGTTAAGTTTTACAAATGATATACTATGTTCATGGAAAATTCAAAATAAAATGTCACTTCTCCCTAATTTAATTTATATATCCAATACAGTTCAGTCAAAGTCTGGGTGATCTTATTTGTAGATAGTGAGAATCTATTTCTAAAATTTATAATAAAAGGCAAAGGAATGAAAATAATAAAACAAACTGAGAAGGAAGGATACATTTAGAGCTTTCACCTATTCTGACATACTATGAAGCTATTGTAATCAAGACAGTGTGGTATGAGTAAAAAGAATAAATCCATAGAACAATTGAGCAGAATAGAGATGCAAAAATATATCCATACAAATACAGTCAACTGGTTAATTTTAAAATGCAAACATAATTCAGTGAAAAAAAAATGTAAACAAAAATTGGTGTGGAAACATTTAGAAGTCCATACACAAAAGAAGTGAAATTCAACAGCCACCCCACACTTTATACAAAAATTAACTAAAAATGAAACATGGAACTAAATAGAAAATGTGAAAAATGTATAAAACATTTAGAAGGAAACAAAAGAAAACTTGCATTGTCTTAGATATTGTGATACATTTTAGATGTAACAACGAAAGCACAATCCATAAATGATTAATTTAAAATTATGAAAATTAAAAACATTTCCTACATAAAAATCATTTTTTTTGTTTGTTTGTTTTTTGGTGGAAAGGAAAGTTTGCTTTATTTTGGATGCTGGCAGCAGAGGGGGAGAGTGGACTTATGTCCAAAGGTTGACTCCCACCACTGACAATCAGTGGACAAGGGCTTTTGTAGACAGAGGGAGGGGGATACGTTCAGAAACAGCACAGTCAGCTCTGACAGTCATCTTGAAATGCAATGGTCTGATCAGTATCATCTTGATTGTTTTAAGTACAATTAATCTACAGTTCCAGGGTTGGTTTGTTCCCATTTGCTTGAGGCCAGTTCTCGGAATTGTGGCAGCTTACATTATTAAGATGATGTAAAAGCAAGAAACAAACTGGGAGAAATATTTGTAAACTTTATATCTGTTATAGGGTTTATATCTAAAATACATAAAGAACTCCTAAACTCAATGGGGAAAAAAATCCAATTAAAAAAAATGATCAAAAAATCTGAACAGACACTTCACCAGAGAAGATAAATGAACATCAAGTAAGTATATGGAAAGATGTTCAATATCACTTGTCATTAGGGAATTGACAATTGAAAGTACAATGAGACTGCATTACACATCTATTACAATGGTTAGAAAATGAATCTGAGCACACCCAGTACTGGTAAGGATGCTGTGTTCATTTGCTAGGGCTGCCGGAATAAAGTTCCACAAATTTGGTGGTGTAAACAACAGAAAAATTTTCCCTCACATTTCTGGAGGCCAGAAGTCCAAAATCAAGGAGTCTGTGGGGTTCATTTCTTCTAAGGGATGTGAGGAAATAATCTGTCTCAGACCTTTGGCTTGGGTGGCAGTGGTCATCTTCTCCTTATGTCTCTTTACATCTTCCTTCTATGAATGTTCCTGTGTACTAATTTCCACTTTTTACAAGGACACAAATCATATTGAATTAGGGCTCATGCTGATGACCTCATTTTAACTTGAATATATTTGTAAAGATCCTATATGCAAATAAAATCCCATTTTGAGGTACTGAGGTTTAGAATTTCAATATGTGAATTTTCAGGGGAACACAATTCAACCCATTATAGTTGCCGAGTATGAGGAAAGCATATCTATTTCTAGTGGAGTGCAAAATTGTATAGCCATTCTGGAAAACAACTTGTCACCTCTCATAAGGATAATCTTAATCTCATACCTTATGTATGACCCACAATCATATTCCAAGTGTTTACACAACTGAATTGAAAATTTATGTTCACACACAGCTGAGCAGTAAGAAATTATCGAATCACACAATAGTATTGATGTAAGTTAAACACATTTTGCTAAGTGAAGGACGCTAAACCCCAGACATACATATTGCATGACTGCACTTCTGTGGCATTTTGAAAATAGACAGAAAAACATTGACAGAAAACAGATTAATGATTGGCAGGGTTTGGGGGAAGTAGGTGAGTTGACCATAAAGAAACCATAAAACCGAAATTCTAGGGTGAAGGAACTGGTTTGTGTGGTGGATACCTAATGCTATGGGTTTATGAAAACCCACACAATATATACAACAAAGAATGAAATTAACTATATTCAAAGAAAAGCATATAATGCATGATACTGGATATCCTAGAATTGAATGCGGTGTGAACGACTCTGTGTTACAAATGCATGACATAACCTATGGTAGAGGGTGGAGATAAAAAAAAAAAAAAAGTTGACCTAAACAATTTTGGAAAACAGTGTTTTGACCTGATGCCATAAAGCCAGGAGAAAAATGGACTGTACATAAACATCACCATATAAGTGCTAAACTTGTTTCTCACAGGCTACAGGCTAACAATTCAGAAACTACTTCACCTGTACAGTAGGTGTAAAAAAATATGCAAATAAAAATTAGGGGCTAGGAACACAAGTTTCTCTCTAACAGTAAAAATAAATTAGAAGTCACAAGAGAGGATGGCTAGAATGGACCATTGGTGCTGAATTAGAGTCAGATTTCAGTATTAACTCAGATATATATATATACACACACACATACACACACACACACACACATATATATATATACTAGATAAGTAGGTGCAGAAATAATTATAGACATATGTATACACCGGCCAGTATAAACGCATTTATTTCCTAACTGTGCTCCCAAGAGTGTCTAGAAACAGTCACACTCCAGTAGCAATGAACACACCCAGCACCCAGATCTTGGTTTCTAATACCATTGTCCCAATAAAAGAAACCATGGCTCTTAGGAGAAATGTCTAAATCTAGGGCAGAGGCAGAGAAAACACAAGATGAGTTTGTAGCACGCTGTAGTCCCAGAAAATAAAGAATTTCTTTAAAAAAAAAAAAAAAAAAGATTAAGGCTTGTTGAAAGCCAACCTGAAAATTCTCTCAATGAGCAAGGCTGGAACAATGTGAAAAATATATTATGTAATGCTAGTATTGGCTTATAAGCAAAAGAAGAAATGGATATCACTGAGTGGAAAATTTCTACTAGAATACCATAGTAACAAATGCAGCAGACAACGTTAAAATCAGCTGGGGAAACTAAAGGAAAAAGGATACTTGCGTAGCCTCAAAGTATCTCCCCTACCTTTACCAGTTACTGTGGTCCTTTTAATATATGACTGTAGTTCTCTGAAGCTGTTCCCACCAGGAGGTAGAATTTAATGTCTCTTTGCTTGAGTGAATCCTGTACTTAGTGACTCACTTCTAATAAGAAGAGTGTGGAAAGAAAATTAGTAACATTACAGTGGAGAAAGCAAGCCGTTACTTCCTTAACCAGATCAAGGTTAACATCACCAATGGTAATCATATGGTATCATATGATGAGAAGGGTATATCCAATAGTTTACAATCCCGTAATATTAAATAGTGGAAATTATGAACAAACTTGTCTTATTCTTGACTTAGTGGGAAAGATTCTGGTCAATTTCCCAATTAAGCAACATGCTGGCTTTTCTGATCCATTTTAATCATGTTAGGGAAGAACCCACCAATTCCTTTTTTATTGCATGTGTTTTTAAACTTTAGAGAGGAATTTATCACACACAGAGAAAAGCACAAAAATAATTTTATAGTTCAATTAATCACAAAAACAAAACACCCTTGCATGCAGTAGCCAAATAGATCAAGAAACAGAACACTGCCCCCAGCCTAGAGCCTCCTTTTGCTCTTGTAAGTCACCACACACCACAAAGGCTGGTTTTTCTGTTTCACACTCTGTAAAATGTAATCATGTAGCAGTACTCTTTCTTGTCTGGTTTCTTTTGCTCAAAGTTATGTTTTCAAGGTTCATTTATGCCAGAAAGGAAGTGGTGAAACATTGTGTATTTGGAGACATTGTGATTATACAAATGGAAAATCAGATTGTTTGGTATCTGATGATTATTAAATAACCATTAATATAAACAAAAGACAAATAAAATATATAAGGAAAGATTATATCCTATATTTATGTCTAACAGGAAAATACCAAAGTGTAATTACAAGAAGAAATATCTAAAACCTATGGAGGAAAACCATGACGTTCCTGAAGAAGAAAAAATCCTGAGAAAGAAGAAATCCTAACCGAAACAAAAGGAAGGACCTATCACGTTCTTGTACAGGAAGACTCGAGATCGCTAGCAGGTCACTTACTCGCAAGTTAGTGTACACATTACATGAAATCCTCATAAAAAATACTTTTTCTTCAGCTAGACAAGGTGATAATACATTTTATTTTAAAGAGAAGTGGCCCCATCAGATATTAAAATATATCTCGTTTCCTATAATTAAAATGGAACAATTTTGGCACAAGGTTAGAAAGAGAAACCAGTGGAACAGGAGAGAAAAATCCAGAAGAAGTCCCAATTATAAGCATTAAGTATATATTAAAGGTAGCATCTTAAATCCATTAAGAAAACACTGGCCTTTTAAAGATTGTATTGAAATAATGGAACATCCATGAGGAAAAATATAAGATGATATCAGGCCGATTCTACTTACCATGAACCAGATAAATTCCAAATGAATCAGATAACTAAATGTAAAAAATAGAACATTACAGTTACTAGGAAAATGGAGGTGAATTCTTTTAATATCTTGAAAGAAGGGAATTTCCATAATCATGACTGAAAAATACAGAAGGAATAATTAGTGTTAGAAAAATTAGACTGCAAAAGATGTCTTCTGTTAATGAGGCTCTCATACACAGCTAGTGGGTATAAAAATGTTACAAATCATATGAAGAAGGGCTTAGCAATATCTAGCAAAAGTGCATATGCATTTACCTTTGACCTAGTAGTCACACTTTTAGGAAGCCACCCAAAAAGATACCCTGGCAAAAATATGAAAGGAGTATGCAGAAGGGTGTCCATTGAAGAAAAAATAACAAAAGACTGGAAACAACTCAAATGTCCATCAATCAAACCAGACTAGCTGAATCAACTCTAGCACATCCACGCTGTGAGTTCTTGAAAATATTGAAAGTCAGTGATAAACATTACTGTATACTATTAATGGGCAATTTCCAAGCTATATTAGCATGTGTAAATAAAAGTAGAGAAAAGGTATGTAACACCCTACTATTATGAAAGGAAATAACTAGGCAGATAAGTAGATAGATAGATGGTTGGTAGATAGATATAGATAGATAGACAGATGATAGACAGCTAGATAAAGTAGATAGATGATATAGAGATAGAGAAGTATAATTATATTTTCAAAAGATAAAATGATTAACCATAAAAATATTTTAAAGTAGCTACCTATAGGGAGAAGGAACTTCCTAGAAGGATTTTTTTGATATATCATATTTTACTGAGAATTTTCTTTAGAATACAGATTTGTAAAAGAAGATTAAATTCTAAAAGCAATCCCTTAATATTAAGAAGCCATGAGTGTAAATGTGCATTCGATTTGTCATAACTATCAGAGAGGAATTATGCTAAAGAAGTTTAAAACATAGTCATTAAGTGTACCTCTTTTGTGTAATATGCACTGAGAACACAAAATACCTGAAAAAGAAATCTTAAACTGTTTTCTGTAACCATATTACTGGTGGTAGTGTCAATATTATTATAAAACTGTTATGTGTGTACCAGGTGTTACAGCAAATAATTAACTTGTAAGGTGTATTGATTTTATTATTCCCAGGGTCATTGGGAATTGGGACACATTAGGGAGGAGGAACAAGATAAAGTCGTAACATGGAGGAGGTTAAGTCACAATAAGTTTATTATTCTGAATTTTATTTGCAAGTATTGCTGGAAACGGGATATGTTTATCTCCACCTTCACTTTGCCTACTTCAAATGCTTAGAAACAATGACCGATTAAGCTACAGTGAGCACCCCGCCACCCGAATCATGGTCCATCATAATACTATCATATTATAGTACTATACTAATTATAGTACTATCTCCAGGGCTCCTTGACGAGACAGAAGGAATACACAGAACAAACCTGAGGATCCTATGAAACCAGATAAAAAGGAAACTAACGAAGACCTAAAGGACCGTGTCAAAGGGGCTGTGTTGGCTATAAGGGGCCCCTCCTTACTAATAGTGGGGTAACTTGAACAACAATAAAGCTAATAAATGCAATGGATTAGAACATATTGAATAAATTGAAGTCGCTAAATTCATAACGATACTAAAGTGGCAACAATTAAAAAAGTAGCCTCTGTGAACAAACTTACTAGTTTGAAATCTGTTAAATAAAGGAAAGAATCAAGTGTTTATATGCCCTATAATAAACAAACTGTATTCTTGATGAACACATTCTACATGTACTAGTCACTGAATTATTCCAAATAATAAATGATTATGAAATGACAGTATTAGAATATAAATATGTGAAATCCCTAACAAAATAATGGCATTTCACATGAACCTTTGATGGTTGCTAGCTTCACAAAATGGGAGGATCCAGACATAATGTGCCTCCTGATGGAGGAGCACAGAGCTTTTGATTAAACAGTTTTCCCCAAACGGAGAAGAAGGAAAGGGGAGAGGAGGAGAGGGAAGGGAGGAGAAAGAAGGGTCCTGATTAAGCCTCTAGATGCTACAACCAATTTACCGGAAACACAGAAGACATGATGACATGGTACATAGCATCACGGAGGGGCAATAAGAAAAACCCAAATCGTAGAGATCACTACAATAAATGATTAATTTTCTGCAAAAGTTAAATTGCTAGAGGACAAAGAAAAGATGAAGACTTTAAGACTTAAAGTCTTCAGAGGGACTTCACTCGTGGTCCAGTGCCTGAGACCCCACATTCCCAATGCCGGGAGCCTGGGTTCAATCCCTGGTCAGGGAACTAGATCCCACACCCATGCCACAACTAAGAAGCCCACATGGCACAACTAAAGATCTTTCATGCTGCAACTAAGAGCCAGTGGCGCCAAAATAAATAAATAAAATAATATGAAAAGAAATGTGAATCTCTATGATGAAATAATATATTTAAAAAAAGACTTGAGACCTATCAAACAATTATAACACTGAAAATCTGTGGAATTTGTTATAAACATCCAGCCTATTAAAATGTATTTATAAAACAATAAGAAGTTGTATACCTAAATAAATATGATATTAATGAATGATTGTTAATTTTTCAAGCTTGATTCTGGAATTGTGATTATGCCTAACAGGAGTCCTTTTCCTTAAAATGTTATGCTGAAATATTCTTGCATGAAAAAAATAGTGTTTGGAATTGCTTTGAAATCCTGTGGAAAGGAGAATGAGAAGTATGGAAGAAACCAGACTGACGCTAAAATTTAATTGTTGAAATTAATTGCTGGGTGATAAGCACATGAGGGTTTGCTATATTGTTTTATTTTTTCTTGCACACATTTGAAATTTTTCATAACAACAAGTTTATAAACAACACAAAAGTTATAAACTTAAAGAAAACACCAAAGAGTACCTGTTATGCGATTCCACTAACATAAAGTTTGAAAAGCTGGTGAAACAAATCATTGGTAATAATAGTTATCTTTGGAAACAGAACATAAAGGATGCATGAGGGGCTTCCTGAGTGTTGGCACTGTTTTTTTTTTCCTTATCTGGATGGCCCTCCTGGTTTGTGAACACTCACTGAGTTCTCCACTTATCATCTGTAATTGCTTCTGTATTAATCTGACACTTTAACAGAAAGCTAAACATAATTTCTTTAAAAGCATGTGTTCATATTAAAAACTCAACGTTGTCAAGGGTGGTGTAGGAAGACGGGGCCTCTAAGTGCTCCTGTCTATGGAGAATCATACATACATCTCGAAGAACAGAAGCCAGATAAAGACACAGTGAGGGTCAGCTTCTTCAGAGAAGTTCATTTTTGAAATGAAATTGGTTTATTCACGAGGTGAGATGAGTCATTATATTAATATAACCCAGATTATACAGATTTAATTTATTAGTGAATCCTTAGCTTATAATTGCTATAGACTGTTCTAAGCTGCATTGCTATTTCTAGTAAATTATAATAATAGATTTCTATTAAAATAAAAAGCAGTAACAACAAAAACAGCTTATCGAGCCAGGTGAACTTGGGAAAGAACAGCTGGATGTACCTCATATGAAAAGAATATGTTAATGTACAATTTTATGTGTATCAGAAATAGAGAGCGGGAGATTGGGATTGCCATATATACATTAATATGTATAAAATAGGTGACTAATAAGAAAAAAATATCAAATTGTACACTTTAAATACATGCAGTTTATGTATGTCAATTATAACAATAATATTATTTTTAAAAGGAAAAAAATTAAATAGATATAAAAAAAGAAATAGAGATAGAAATATGAGAGAACGAGAGAGAAGCTGGAATGTATATCTGCTTATCCTATATGAGCAGTACTGATACTGAAGTATTTTTTTTTAATTGTGGGAGACTATATAAATGAAAGTCATAATATTGTCTGACCTCTCAGGAGATATGACTTAACTAAGTCAATTTCCTCTGATAATGTACGCATCCCAGAGAAATCAATACCATCACACTTTCAAGTGTGGCTATAAAATGCCTCCTTACTCCAGGCTCCTAGGAAATCCCTACTCATCCTTCAGATCTCAGTGCAAATGTCACCTTCACTATCTTCCTGCTATTACCTTGAAGTTCTGGTACTTTCTGGTATTAGAGCAAATATGATTACTGTAATATATTTGTATATGATGCGTGCAGTGTCTATGTGATGGTGTTTAATTAACAAGAGCCACAGTTTGGGGCATTGGGGGAACATACAGAGTTCATCTCATTGCCTACTACGTGCATGGCACACAAAAGTGTCTGTTGAATACATGTGTGGACTCTTGGAGCCAGTGATCTGTAGCATTACTTCTGGCAAAAATTGACTTCACTCTTTGGTTGAAGATTTTCCATACTGAAGAAATGAATCTCTTACTCGAAGTCTGCTTTCCCCCAACATCAAACAGCAATTTTTTCTGAATTCTCTTATATTTGTTCTGTGTTGTCTCTCCTTTCTGTTCATAAAACGCTTGCCGATAAACATGAGTTGTTTAGAAAATGTCTACCATATCCCAGTCTATATAACTGCAATATACGAAACCATTAGCCCAAATTTCAAACTTTATGTAATGGCATATAATTTTCCTTTTTTTTCCTAACAAAAGACATTATATCTTAGGTAGTCAAAAGAAGGTTGGATCAAGAAATAAACAAAAAGAAAGAAAAAAAAAGAAAAAGAAAAGAAAAGATATACTAGTAGTGTAACAAAACAAAAGTTCATTGCACTGAAGGAGAAGAAGGTAAGGTGGAGTGAGGTGGGCAATTTCTGATGATAGGGTGATATCATATATCATACATGTTTATTCTTCTATCGCCAATGCAGTCAATTTCAAATATACTGAATCTCAATACACTGAACCTATGTAACACTAGGAGATTCTCCCTAACAGAGCATTCCCCATCTGCCTTATTCCAGTTTTGTTTTCCTTGTAGATCAAATCTCATAGATGAGCAGACAAAAGCATCCCTTCATCTCTCTCATCCTAGGCACACTCATTACAGACATAACAAGATGAGCTAAGTTGTAGCTGACTAAGCCGGTTATTTTTAACAACAAAACATCCAATGGACATTTCCATGGCTGTGGTATTATTCAGAGATTAAACCTAACTTGAAATATCAACTTTCATGTACTGAAGTAAAACTAGCCATGTCCAGGGGCCCCGCTTGCAGACAAGTTGGCAGTTTTAAATGAAAATATAATACTAGCATCTTTCTCCTCACTCCTCCCACAAATTATTCATTCAGACAGCTTGTGAATTGGATTTGCAGCTACTGTTATGTCTTATACAGTACAAAAGAGAGAATGCCTGGTGGACTTCATCGGTTAATTATACAACACATGATGTCAGATCTCACATAAGGTTCTATTGGCTGGGGTTTCTATTGCTAAGCTTTTACAAATATGAACCGTGTGCTTTCTCTGAGCGTTTAGAAAACTCGGAAAGGGTAACATTTCTTGGATCTTCTTAGATATCCAGATTGGGCTTGTCCTGTAGACAGTATTTTAGATATGACTTGGGACATCAAAGACGTTGGAGGGCATTTGTTCATGACCCCCCAAATTAAGTTTGGATTACTCCCTAGAGGTAAATATCTGTTGAAGTATTGTGAATACAGGTTAACTTTAAATGACTGGGGAATAAATAAAAATATTTTTCATCTCTTTTTCTCCTTTAATGCTTAGTTAATGTGATGTGAATATTGTAGATGATTAGAAAAATTCTCGAAAGGCATTCTAAATTCATAATTTTCTGCTTTTCTTAATTACTTTTGCATATTTTTCTTGTTAAACTGATACCACCAAATGATGATGGAAAAGCTAGTAGTCAGCCCCTGCCAGCCATAAATCAGCCTTTTTTTTTTTTTTTTTGACACAACTTTTCATTTATCTCTGGTATGCAGCATTTAAGGATTGATGTGTTCTAACTGCACTTTTAAGGACAGATTTTCATGTGAATACAAGCACTGGCATTTAAACAAAGAAAATCATTAATCTGAATCTAAACTTTATATTAACCATTCCGAGTTTTACTTCCCTCTGTTTGTCTTTGTCCTTTTTTTCTCTCCTCAAAGTCATTTTCTGGTGTTTCCAAAGGCATTTTAAATTTTACCCAGGATCTTCTGTTGCCTGCTTGATGAAGGACTAAAAGATTATTTTTCAGTAAGGAAATGAAAGTTAGATGAACCTTGACATACCACTCAGGATATAATTCCTATCACCAGGATTTATCTACTTTAGAAACTAAACAGTTAACCTAATCATCTCATTTTATTGCTAATTTAGAAAAGCTTTCCCCTCTCTAAGTACACTCTCACTTTTTTAAATTCACTGCTTATGACCTGAGTCTTTTATCCATCACACTATTACCAACAGCTAATCCCCCTCACTTATTGATAATTGGACAAAACTAAACAACATGCCAACTCCTGAAAATGGCATGCCCCTGAGGGTTCTATTCAGTTATTCCCAAAAAACCACATTGGTTTCCAAGTTTGGTTCTTTTGTGGCCTATCAATGGGAAACAACTGAGAGATTTTCTCACTGCTTAGGAATTTCGCCAATTCTAACCTACTTATTGTACTTTCTTTCTAAGGAATAACATTTACAGTTTATATAGTTCACAAATCTTCCTGTTCTTAGAGTTCCATGAACTGTCTGCCATTCCTGTTTATTTAAATAATTATTTTAGTGCATATAGTTAAACTATAATTATTCAATAAGTATTTCTTCCAGAACTTAGTTTATTTTGTCAATCCAATGCAAATTCAAACGAGAGATGCCCCAGTGTCTGGGGCTCATGCAGATTTATCACAGGATTAAGCCACAGGCACTACTTTCTATCTGCTTAATTAGTTCTTGAAATTATGGACGCCTATGATTTGATGCCACATAGAAATCAATGCCATACTTTCTTGAGGGAATATTTCATTAAATTTTGAAACTGTGTAACAACACCTATGCAGGTTGAGGTAGTATTTTCTATCTTTAAGCTTAATAAACATATTTAATGGCACCTGCTTGCATGAAACAAGCCTTTGGGGCATATGTTAGGAAGCAAAGACAAAGACTTTGGCAACTGAATTATTATAGAAATTAAATGCTTACAACAGGGTAGCATTCAGAGATGCTCACAAAGAGGCTACAATGCAGTTCACACATTCAGGGCTTGAATTTATGCCCTTCCCAGTTCAATGGGGAGTGTTAGCTTCCTTTCAGTCCCCACACACAGCCATGGAAAAAGGAGAGCCCAAAAGGAACACGGGCCTCCTCTGCTTTGATTCCCCCTCAAAACTTCCTTTCAATTTTCACCCTAACATGACCATGTTTTCTGACAGCCTTTAACATACTTCACATGTTGATTTCCCTAGAAGTTTGATATTAAAACACAGATGGGAAGCCATGCATTTTATTAAATTTGAGCACTTATGTTTAGAAGGATTGGGAATGTGGCCAATACATGGATTCAAATGACACTCAAAGTTAGAAAATTGGCCATTTAAGGAAGTTAACTGACTCAAGACACAGGAAGGAAATAAATAGAATGCAAAAAAAAATTAAGAAAAACACATGAGGGAAACGGCAGTATTGAAGGTAAGACTGGGTTGCTCCTTTTAAAGAAAGGCTTAAATACCTCTCCAAATAGATTTTTTAAAATCACCGAAATAAAGCTCATCCTAAGTTAGACATGCACAGTTTTCTTAGAGATTGTTTACACTTTTCAGTTGAGAGTTGCCTTATTAACTAATGTATCAGCACGGGTGTTAATTTATTCATACATTCATTTACTCACATGCTCATCCACCAAGCACTGTTTGTCCCCTGCCCTGTATCAGGTGCTGGGGAGTAAGGGCTTCCTATGGAAAACACTTATTGTCACAAGATGTAGCAAAGCCATGACTTGTTTCCGTCAATGAGAGATTCTAATACTGACAGAACAGGACCTTTCTCAGAAAGGGAATCATCCACATATCAGGGGTTCTGCCAAGAAGCCCCAGAGCCTTGGGTCTAGCATTTTCCCCCTGGGTTCCTCCAGATAATCAAGTCCTAATGCTTATAGCATCCGTCATATGTAATCAATTAATTTCTCTCCCATTCCTTCAGTGGGTACTAATTGTGTACCTCGGGACACTTGAGAAAAAGGCCTTAAATTTTGGTTTGCGTTTCATGGTTCAGATGGGGGACCCCCATTGAGAAAGGGCATAGGCGCCAGTGTGCCCACTCTCCAAATGGGGCTTCGTAACTTGATTCTAGGAGCAAAAAACAGCCAGAGAGATGAGAAAAAAATAAAAAGTAGGTGTAAGGGTATTTTGGTTTGGGTTATTTGATTTATTTACTAGAAATGATTAAACTTTCTTGTTCTGTGTGATTATTTTGCTTGTTATTTTCTCAGTCTCCCTCTTCCCCAGCCAATCTGTTCTCCACACCCATCTGCCTTGCTTTACACTTGGACTCCAACCTCCATGGGCCACTCTCTGGCTTCCAGGAGGGTTCTGCTGATGGGAGGCACTGGTCCGGACCAGAGGGTCAAGCGACAAAGGGGTCTGCTTGCGGGCTCCCTCCCAGCTCTGGCCCAGAGCCTGGTTTTCTTAGGAAACTTCTATCTCTGCTTCTGCACCAGCTCCTCAGCCTGACCCTCTTTCCTTTTCTGGCCTCTGAGGAAACAGACCAGACTAGTAAATCCATCAGGGGTCCCCTGAATCCCTACCCCCACCTCTTAAATTCTGCTCACCTCAAATCTGTGCAGAATGCTCCTTATTTCAGGAGTCTTCTGATTCAAATAAATGACAGCAGGATGCTAAATATTGATGTTCCTGGTACTTTCTTATCACTCAACAGTCGAGTTTTCATTTATTTGGAAGAAAGTGTGCTTTAGATAGACTTGGAGAATCGTTCTTTTCAGATTCTAAGCTATACCAAATTATTGTACAATTTGCCTAAACATGAATTGTTATAAGATCAATATGTATCCTTGGGTTTATTTTAATAATACAGGAAAGAATTTCTATTTCCTATTCCATACGGCAGTGTGTTTTAAACTTAAATTTTCCTTGACTAGTAGAGATGTTCTGATGTTCTGAGTTAGTCTGGATTTCCTGGGCCCTCTTCCTTCCCCTCTGATAGATCCCACTTATTTTCATTTCCTCTTAAGAGCCTGTACATTTCAGATCTTGCACAACCGGAACCTCTCTTGAGGTTACAAGATGTCATCACTCTTCTTATTTTTATCATATAAATATTACTGTCTAAAGTGAATAGTACACACTGGGGCTGAATATTCATCTCAAAACAAAACAGGAAAATAACAATTATTGGTTACAGATTTTACTCTTCAATAAACATCACATTTGAGAAATATATTATACAAATGGAGTCTTTCTTAAGGTTATTTTCTCCTGTTTATTCTGGTAAATAAATACAGTGGCTAACACAAAGATAATTTCTAAGAATGATGAAAAATGCCTATTGTTTACTTTTTTCCTGAGGTTGTAATTTCTATTCTGAAGAAATCCCTCAACATTTGCATTTTTATGTCTCATTCAATTTATCCCAATACAATAATGTTTTTGCAAGGCTTAACTTAAGGTTTTGTGTAGAATCCCAGGGAAGTCACCAATCTGCTTTATGTTGTCATTTTGGTGTTCCCAGTATTCATAACAGCATTTTTTTTTTCAATGTGCCTTAGATTCTTACAGTTACCAATGAACTTTAACTTGTAAATCACATTTTTTTTATCAATATACATACAAAGCAACTACTAGTATCACTAGGCTGCCAGTGGAAAATATAAATGATGGATGTATGTGATGGTTTTCTTTCTTTCATTATCTTGGTATAGACATGGAATCTTTGTAGTAATTTCACTTTCATTTGAGTTTTGCCCACCTGTCCAGAAGCCTGTAAATGAAGCTACAGAAAACAGACCAAATACACTTATTTCCAGTAGTCCCCAAGCTATTCCATCTTGATAAAAGAATATCAAAGAAATGACAGAATCTCAAAATTATGAAAAAATTATAGTGACTGAATTCTTCAGTATTTTTTTAGTTAATTGTAACAGTCAAAGGTATAAAAGGGATTTAGAAATCAAAGAACATTTAAAGCCAATTTATTCAACTTATTTATTGCAAACCAAAGCTGCCTATTTAAAATGTTATCAGTGGTTGTGCCCAGGAACAAGCCACGAGGGCTCAGTGGCTTTGCTTCTGATAAAAGAAAGAGGCTCTCACAGCATCTAATATGAGCAGACATAAGTCAGATTAGGACCCGGGTGTGGTGTGAAGTGAAATCTACACTCACATAGCCTCTCCCTATGGCTGAATAGTCATCATAAACCTCACAATCATGGCCCAGCCAGCTTGAGAAACGGGTCAGGAGTGAAAGTGTTAAAAAGAAAAGTAATACTATTTCAACGGTGTTGCAGAACTTCTATTAAAAATGGCAGTACTATAAATGTTCTAGTATTGTCAGGAATGTTCTGTTGGATGACACTAGGCTGTGATTTGTACACACAGCGGACCAGAGTTGATGGGTGAGTGAAATGATCCACAACCCTCTCTGACACATTTAGAGCAGTTCAGCTGCACACAGAGAACAGTCCATCATTTGCACCCTTCTGTGAAAGCTGGCTTTACCAAGTGTTTCAATGAAATATGTGCAACTTCCCATTTAAATTAGTACCACATGAAGCATGAAGAACACCACAGGTATCTGTTGTAGTACCAGCCTAATGCAAAAGTGGCCTGTCTTGTAATGCTCTAACAGGAAAGACATACAACCATTCATCTGTAACATATTAAAACCAGAAGAAATAAATTACTCCATAGATGAAGAATTATTGCTTGTGAAGAAAATGTGCAAAGGTAGTCCTAAAAAGCAGCTTTTACTAAAAAATTATCGCGACAGCATTTGAATTCTTAATGCCTATTAAACTGAGAACTCGTAACCATAAATCATCATTTTTTAAATGGCGGAAATCTGGTTAAAACTTTTAGCAGAGATGTGTTTCACTTCTTCACCATGGTTTTAGCCTTGGCGTTGATAGGAGGCTGCCTGAGTTATGCCAAGAGCAGTGAATCAGAGAGACTGTAACAGAGGCAAGAGACAAAAAGAGGAGGCACTTATTAGTTGTTGCATTATTTTCATGCCTCTTGCATAATATGACAAATGTAAGTGAGGTTAACCACAACCTATCAACAAAGTAAGATCGCCCTTTGCCATGCAAAAGAGTAACTCTAGTAATAGCCTAATGAATGAAAATCATCTTTGCTGAAATACGTGTCATTTAATTGCAAAGATATAGTGAGAACCATAAAAACCATCCCGGTATCTACAATATGCATTTCAAAGAAACACAAATGGTTGCAATTCAGTTAAACTACTTCCCCAATAACTTTAAGTGCTTAGACAAAAAGAATAATAACATAATCCTATGTCAGATTAGATACTTTGCTAAATGTTTCACACGCATTGTCTCATGCAATCCTTAACAATAGTCCTTTAGCATAAGTGATTTTACATTTACCATTTTCTAGACAAGGAAATTAGGTACAGAGAAATGACTCAAGTCCAAAGCGACCCAGGTGAATCCTGCAGTCAGAATTCAACAGCGTTCCGCAGGTTTCTAGGATGCTTTCAGGAAAGTCCTCTCATCCAGTTCTCGTAACAAGCCTGCGATGTTGGGCAGCTGTCAACATCGCATTTTACACATGGGAAAGCCTAATTTTAGTGCTGCAAAGTGGTTTATGCAAGCTCGGAGCAAGACAGCAACAGAGCTAAGAGTCAAGACTGGGGTCCTTGCTTCAGCTGCAAGGTCACGGGACCACTCCAGCAGTGGGGGCCCTGGCAAGCACAGACAAACCTGTGTAACTAACTGCTCACTGCATTCTCTGCTTCAGAGCGGCTATGTCCCAGGTCACTTTCATTACTAAAGTATGTAAGCAGAAATATTTTTAAAGGAGGATTGGTAATATGGCTCTATAAATTTAAACATAGTTTCTGCAAAAATATTTTTTCTATGATGTCTATAACGATTCTTTTGCTGTGACTAAAAGTTAGGCAAGATGTATTGAAAAACAACCATATACAAAGTATATGTAAGAAATATCTTTTCCAGTCACATGTAAAATTGTTTCTTAGAAGCTATCATTTTAAGGCAACCTTGATGTTTTCATATTTCAGATGGGCCTTCACATTCCAACACTTACTGCATTTTTGTGGACACAGCACATGCAAGATAGGTTGAATGCTGGGCCATTGAAGAATTTACTGAGTAGCTTTTTGGTTATGGCTGTAAGTTTACGGTGAGAAATGCTTTCCAATAAGACTACTACCTTAAAATGTGCATAGGATATTCATATGACAAAACGATGCTAACTGCTTTTTTCTTCATGGCAGAGATTCATGTGACCCAAGCTAATACTGTGCTGCTAAAATTAAACCCATTGCCTGTTTGTACAATTGCTTTCTTCAGACACACCACCTGAGGTAGCATTCACGGCTCTGTGGACACATCTGAAGGAAATGTAATTATAAGCAGCAATTTATCAAAACTGCCACTTTTAAGTTGGATGTCACCTATTACATAACGTTCTGGCATGAGGTATCCAAAGAACAGTCCAGAAGCCATAGCATTTATCTAAATGACATCTAAATAATCAAAATAATGGACAATGCATCTGTAGCACTAATCATTTCCCAGGTGCTGCAAAATTAAGAGTTCCATATATTGGAGCAAGAAACGAAGTTAATTCTGCTTTTTATTCAGTACTTCTTATTCAGTCAGTCCTCTCCAATGCAAATGTTGTCTAATGCAAAATAATAAAATAAAATAATAAAATAAAATAAAATGTCATATTTGATGAAACTTTGCAATCCAGCCATTTCCCAGTTTAAAGAGCCTCATGAATGGTGATGTCCCATGATGATCTTTGTACACAATGTAGGTATTTTACGAAAGAAGAAAAAATAAATTATATTTTGCTATTTACACTTACTCATAATTTAGTTTTGAACCAAAAAGGCAAAGCAAAGCACATTCACTGCAAAAATCTAGAAGAAGTCAGTGGGACCCCCCTACCATGCAGGAAACTGCAGGACCCCTCAGAAGGAGACACAGGGGAGAGGTTCATGAAGGGACTCCTGCCAAGGGTAAGGGCAGAGTTAACAGAAACAAGAGGTGGGGAATGATTGCGGAACTGGCCATGGCGGGACCTCCCATCCTAGATGCTAAACTTACTTAAAATGACAATCCTGGAATGATATAGAGAGCCACCCTTCTTGAAACAAATTATTTAATTAAGTGGAACAGCACGACACTTCCTGCCCAGGCCCACTAATTGCTTCTTTTCTATATGTTCCCTCATTGCCCTGTTTACATTATAAGAATAGCAATTTCCTACTTGATAGGCTGTTTGAAAAGTACCCATCTCCTCCGTTTCTTTAAGAGACGATCATTTCATTCTCAGAGCTAGAACTGGATCACATATTGAACGGATACCATGTTGACTGCTATCAGTGTGAACTCAATAGTGTGCAGATACGCGTGTGTGTACACGTGGGGTGCAGTTGTGTGTGTGCGCGTGTGTAAAAGCACAAAGAAGAATGCCATTACATGTTTAAAATCTAACTCTCAGGCTTCTATCTCGGGGGGTGGAGTACAACTGTTAAAAGTATAACAAAGCTGATAAAAATTAAAACTCTAATTATATATTTAAATCTAAAGCTGTCAGATGCCAGTTCTACTTTGATAGTTTCAGCCCTTTTACTGTTTTGTGCTTTGGGTCTTAGACATACCCGCAGCATCCCATTTTCTTCCCAGCTCCAATTATCACCAGCCAGTTACTACAAAATAATTGTCAAATGGTCTTTTAACCCTACGTTGGTTATTCATGTATCTGAGTTCCCTCCTGTTCTCTTCTCAATTACACTGCCCACACCTCATTACCTTCCGAGATCTTCTCCCAGTGAGATTCACCGAGAGCCACGGGGACCCCTCGGTTTTCATTCTCTAAGTATTCCTCTGTTCCTCTCCTAAGCTCTTTCTCTGATTAAATTTCTTGGCAACTCTGAGGATTTACACTCCAGCTAGTTTCTCTCTGGTTTCGGTTTTTCATGCCCTCACTTACCCAGTACCTGCTGTTCTTATTTTCCCCCAAATCCCTTGTCCTGGGGTCTATCCTTCATACATACTTTTGCCTGTTGTGTCAAAACAAAATGTCCTACAATGCAGTATATTAAATTCTACTTTACTGATGGATTTTTTTTGTTTTAACTTTTTTTTTTTTTTTTTTGGCTATGTTGGGTCTTCATTGCTGCATGCAGGCTTTCTCTAGTTGCAGCAAGCCAGGGTTACTCTTCTTCGCCATGTGTGGGCTTCTCATTACTGTGGCTTCTCTTGTGGACCATGGGCTCTAGGCATGAGGGCTTCAGTAGTTGTGGCATATGGGCTCAGTAGTTGGGTGCACAGGCTTAGTTTCTCCGCGGCATGTGGGATCTTCCTGGACCAGAGATTGAACCCGTGTCCCCTGCACTGGCATGCAGATTCTTAACCACTGTGCTACCAGGGAAGACCCTTCTCTGATGTCTTTTCTTGCTTTCTCTTCCTTTTCTATAGAGACTTTCCTCCTCCCTTCTATTTATGTTAACTTCATTATTCTCATTGATGAAAACACTGTTTATAATGGTTGTCATATGACCATCCAGGAGTTTTCCCTTATTTCTCTGAAGACTGTATCTTTCATCCTGTCCAGTTATGGTCACTACTTCCTACCGCTGTTTCTCTGCCCTGTTGATGTCTTTTATCTGTGTAATTCTCCAAGCAATCCCTCTTCTCCACTATAGGCATATTTCATTGACATGCAGAGTAGAGGTAGCAAATTAAAGTGCCACTTTCATTGGGTCTTAAATTGATCGAAACATGTTTGTCCCCAGGAATTTTTAAAAAGCACAATGCATAATTTATTTTGTTGTTTTGTTAGTGACAGGGAGACAGCTGCTAGAGCTGATGTTGAATCTGTGTGAGAAAGTTTTAATACTCTTTTTTTTTTTTCTGAAAAAGTTGAGGTCTGAAAGAGATGGTGATTGAAGGACAAAGGAATATCTCTTAAATTATGTTTGGGAAACTTTAAAACCCTAGTGATGTATTAATTATATGCACACTTGTGTGTATGGATTGTGGGTAATACAACTATGCCCAATTTTGTAATAATATCTATTATTTAAAATAATTTACAAAATCTCCTGAGGCTTTTGATATCATGGTTTGCTTTGGCAAAGACAACACCAATGGTGCTAGGAGAAAACTCACTCATCCTCTGCAAACTCTCCATTTTTCTGCCAATATTTAGTGTCTCATCTTCCGTCTTGTTTATTTTGTTTCTGGTAAATTATCATTTTGGCAATGTGCCTTTGAAACAGGCTTCACTGATACAAAAACGTGTCTGAAGTGGCCAGCAGAAAAAGAAAGACGTAGAATTCCTCCTAACAATGATTCCAGGGGGAGTTTGGTGAAGGGCATGGTTAAGCTAATGAGGTAGACTTAACTCCAAAACCAGTGAATATTCAATAGTCTTTGCAGTTTCCATCTCAAATTGTTCAAAAATTAGTAATGATTTTTTTTAAAGCACTATGCTTACTCATAAAGCGATTTATACCAAGAGCCCAAATAATGCTCAGTTGAAATGGGATTCAGTGTAAGCTCATTTGGTCTGAAGAGACTATAATTCTCACATAGGAAATCTCATCTCCAGTAATGGGTGGAATTATCTTAGGAATGTACCTAATACAGTGAAATGCACTTGATGGGCACACCACGAAATTTCATTACAGAGGATCATTTAGAGTGGCCTTTTAAAACTGGGGGCATAGGGAAATATTGCCAGCATCTAGAGTTTTATGTACCTGAACAAAATGGCTTCAAATAGCAGAAGGAGCATACCTTCTTTGCTTATACAAAATAGACAAATTGGTAACAGTACGGTCACCTGCCTGTATAATTACCATGTGGAAACATACTATCAACACTGGTCGACAGACTTCACCAGTAGAATGTTCAGAAATACTGGGTCAACTCAGCTAGGACACAAACTACATCTTTTTTATGTTCAAAATTGGTATTTCAAACAGTGTAAAAATCTCTTTGTTGTTTACAATCCGCCCCCCCCAAAAAAAAATAACAAAACAAACACACATTGAAATTCTGAAGGCTGAATTGTAGGCTAAAAACTACTTATGCTGAATTCTGTTTCCAGTTTTGGAAATAATTTATGGAAAAATAATCCAAGTTAAGGGAAAATAGTAGATTGGATCAAGTATTCAGGTATATAATACATTTATAGCTCTCTTTTTCAAAATATCTATCTACATCTAACCTTCTATCTAGATCTACGTTTCTATATCTCTATACATTGGCTATACCTATATATGTCTCCATGAATAATCAAACAATTAATGTTTTGATGATGTAATTATGTTAAATGGTAAGGGATAAGGAATCTGGAATCCTAAATTGGCATAATATAAATTCTTTCAGTAAATTTCATCTTTTTTACCCCTTGAACTGCCATACTTTAGCCTCTAGAATGCAACCTGTCACATACTTAGTGCTAAAATAATTGTTGAGTGAGTGAATACAGTGTAAGCACTGTATTAAGTACAGTATTCATTTAATTCTGTAAACATTCATATCAAATAAATACTAGCAATTTATAACTGTGAAATAGTACAAGAAAATTCAAGTGTGTTCACCTGTAGAACAAAAATGTGGCAGCAGTAAGAATTATCCACTAAGGATTAATCACTTAACCAATGAAGATATCTCTCTGGGTATTCAAAAGTCACTGGACTAATAAGTTCCATTGGGTTATAAAAGAACACTGATAAAGGGGAATTTTTCCTCCTCCTTCTTCTTCTTTTACCACAACTGAAAAATCTACGACAAGCAAGAATAACTTTCAAACTAAGATTAGATCACCTAAGTTTTTGTAAAATTTTCGTAGGGTAGACATTATAGCAAGCCATTTTACTCTTCCAACATACATGATGGATTTCTCTTCTTCCTGAATCCTATGTGTTCATGTTTATTTAGATTTTAGGTTAGAATTTTTTTTTTCCTAGAAGAGCTGTGATTCTAGATATCCAACTTAGAAAAGAAAGATCGGTATTCCAATATGTTCAGATCATGTACATTTGCAATGAGTTCTACTCTCATACCCATCATTCATAAAAAATAAAAATAGAATTGAATTCTTGAAAGCTGATTATTTGTCAAGGCTTTTACTAGAAATTGTGGATATAAATGGTTTTTAAGACTTATTCCAGAACAAAAAAAGAACTCAAAGTCTAGGGAGAATAAAAAAAGGGAGGGGGGCAGAGTCAGAAAGTACCTAAATTCCTAATTATAATAGAAACTGGAGAATTAGTGTTGCCTTTTCCTGAGACCAGCATTCTTCATTGTATTAATTTCCTGCCAAGTGATCTAAATGAAAAACATAATATCCCTCTTGTTACCTTTTCCCACAAAATCAGTAGGATTTATGGTAGTATAGCCTCTTGAATTTGAACACAGTTTTCTTTTGAGTAATCTTTATTTTACTGTTAAAAAGACACCTCTTTAATCTCTGATCTGTTGATTACAGTAAAAGTTATTTTGAATGAATATCTTATTCTCTTTTTTCTCTTGTATTTCTCTTTGGTGGCTTTATCATTAATAAAACTCTTATCTGATCCTCAGATGATAATGTTTAACTAATTTATGAAGGTAATAATTACCTGACATTACACAGCAAAAACTAACCTTCATAATTTAGGAAATGGTCACTGTGTTAAAATTAAGGGGAAAAAAAAACATTGAAGATACCAAATGCAAATTTTAAAAAATACATTCTAATTTTAAACATTAAATGTATTTTAAGCTATGTTTTAAAAAAATGGATGAAAGAACATTACACATCATAGAATCATTAATGCATGTATCAATCATTTTGTTAATTTCTGATATGTAAACAGTCAGTTGTATATGACCACCATGAAATTATGTATTCTATATATCTATCTATCTTCCAAGAGTAGTCAAACTCATATTAATTTCATGTTTAATACATACAAAATAAAATACATCAAAGTGCATTTTCCCCCAAAGACTTCTCTAATTCCATAATAAAAGAAGTCTTGTAATAATGTTCATTAAACATGGGTAAGTTAGTGACATCTATTGTTGAATGAAATGAAGAGAATCAGAATGAATGCCCTTAAAGGGCAAATATATTTTAATGATTGTCATGGTGAGATTAATGGCATGTCTTTATTGATAACAATTTCTATTCCAAATTAAAGGCAACTCACAAAATGACACTCAACAAAAGTGTCAGAAAATAAAGACATAGTCTATCTAATTGACATTATTTCACATTGTAACTGTTTAATTACCATCCCCAAAATGTTCATTTAGACATATTTTTGGAATGATAATTAAAATTAAATCATGTCTTATTGATGCCGGGCAAGCTAGTTACTTCCTATTTCTGTAAAATGAATAAATTAACATGGAAGATTAGCATTAGTAACTTCGGAATATTTTTCATAAAGGGGATTTTTCTTTTCTTCTTTATGGAGTTGATAATACTAAATATCTGTATACATTTTGAGATTTTTTTCAAGGAAAATAAAAGTAAGATTACTAACACCTGAGATTAGGAACTACAGCAATGTGCCTTTTGTAGTTGAAATGAAAATAGCATTGACGGTTTAATTGTGTGAAACTGAGGGTTTCACTGTGAAATGGAGGATGTCCAACCTTTCCATAATTTTTGTTATCTCTTCCCAAAGCTTTAGTCATCTTGTTTCTTACAAGACCTCAATGTCATGTCATGTCACCTAGAATGGGCTCCATCAAAATAGAACACCAGTTGCCATTATCTTTTTATTCAGTTTTGAACTACTAAATCCCCAGAAACAGAATTTAGGAAGAGATAAGAACAAGTAGCACATATTATACCTAAACAATGATTCATATTTTCTTTCTATTATAAGTAAAGGTAATCATTTGTAATGTCTCTGTTGTCCATCTCTGCATAAGGTGATTCATGTTTATTGTATCTTTTTGCTATTCCAGGTATTGAAAGTAGGTGTTATGTCTATTGTATTGATAAATATAACTACTTATCATAAAGTTTGTTATACAAAGTCAAAGATAAGTTATATAAAGTCAACTAGCACTTGCCAAAGTTAGGATTCAAACCTAGCACTTACTCACTCTGAAAACCATGCTCTGTAAATGATTTTCCCCCAGATTGTTGCCATGAGACTTGGGTTTGTGTTTATGTAAATTTAGGGGAATAAATGAGCTCATCAAATTATGACAAATGTGCATCCTGGGGCCACCTCAGTGCTTTAATTCCTTATTCTGTAGGCAGTTGAGTACCAACTTAGAGGATGCTGGCAGGGCACGGTGAGTTGCCACATGCTCTGCTCTTAGGACATCATGTGGCATACAGAAAGCGTTCTATAAATACGAGGAATTATTTCACAGAAGTCTGGACTGAAGGATCTAGAATTAGCCCTCCCAGCCTTAACCTTTCCTCTGACTCCATCTCATTAGCTGTGTTACTTTCAGTAGGCAACTTAATGTCTCTGACTCAGTTTACTCATTTCTGAAACAGTTAAATTAGTAGCATGTGCTTCACAGGGGGTGTGTAAATTAAATGACATGATTTACACAAACTGCTTAGACTACTGCTGGGCATTTAGGAACCACTCCGAACTTCTGCCCCTGATTCACTGCAGCCTATCCAAATGAGATCTTTTTTAGTCTATATGTTTCCTTAGATAACGATGCAGAAAAAGATAAAGAGCTTCTTTTGCAGCAAAGCCGAAGTCATTGCTGTTGATGAAAAGATTACTCAGCAGATTAATCACAGGAGCCTCTTCCCTGGGACCTGAGCCCTGGGGTCAAGATTGGTGCCTCTGTCAAGAGGTCATCTCTCTGTGCTGATCTTGCCTGTGTCTGACAAGTTCTTTAATGGATGACTAGACCTGGAAGTATTTGTCCCCCAATGCCAGCAGTTAGTTAGCACTGACCCTGTTCTTGTTCACCTTAGTTTGTATTATCACCTCCACCCACCAATTAGAAATGAAGGCAGCTGCAGGTGTTTTTTGAGCCTCTCTATTGGACATTGCCCTGACAGTTCTCCTCAAATGTGGCAACTGTGTTAAGTGAGAGTGGTAAGGAACTGAAGTCACAAAAGACAAGACTAAATTATCTATTTCTTCAGTGGACACGATGCAACAATTTATTAGTAAGGTACATAGGGTGAAACAGTAACTCGTGTCTTCTTGAGCCAAGAAAAACTAAAGGAGAAATTGTATTTTCTACTAAGTAATAAAAAAAAAAGTTTACTTGCAAATCATTGCTTTGTAAAATTACTTTTGCAAGTAGATGGTCATCTTCTGTATTTCCCATCTCACCTCTTTTCCACAGCTAGTTGGGAGTATCTGAAGTTGCGGTAAACTTAGATATGCTCACTATTTAGACAGTCTTCTCTGAAAGGCACTTGCAAAATTATGCTTTGTTTTTGTGTCTGTTAAATTACAGTTTTCACTGAACATTACCTAATGGTAATCCTCTACAGTCTATAAACTTGTAACAATCCTTCATGAGCTAACAACTCATTAAACCAGTGTCTTGATTCAGAAGATTGCATAATTCAAAACAACTGCTATTCCCTAGCCAAATAAAATTTCTAATATTATCAAACAAAATATTGGGAAACCCAAACTGGCTAATTAAAGCTATTTTTTTTTGTTCCTTGCATTTTGATTTTAATGAGGTTTTACGAAACTGGTCTAGCATATTTCCACCACAGAGATTCAACTACTTCACACACAAATCTCTTTAATCTTTAAGACACACATTAATGATTTGGAAAATACTATACAAATTGTCCCATGTTCTCATACACACATCTATGTATACACACATATACATAGTTGCATTGCTGATAAACTTTTCTGAGTTACAAAATATTAAATTTCAAAGCAACGTGTTAATTCATTACCATGAATGATTCAGTTCTTACAAATCAAATTAATCAAGAGCAGACATCTTCATAGCACAACTCTTCCAAAAATTCCATGCTTTTCTCTATAATACCCACAATACATAGCCAGAAATTTGGATATAATTGGTTTAAAATAAATATTTGTCAAATATGTTAATGAATCTTGGAATGACAATTTTTTATACATTTACTATATGCAAAGTGTCCAACTATCCTGAAAAGTCTTATAGTAGATATCCTAGGAAATAGATGAATCTTTATCCTAGAAAAAAAAGTCAAAAAATATGAGTAAGACAAATAAAGCAGACCATGGCCAATACCATAACAGAGAACTGACAGAATGCAAGGGGATTAGAAAAGACAGAAAAAGTAACTGTGGCTCAGGGAATCTTGAAAGGCCATTTAGTAACACTGGGAAATTTTAGTGAAGGGAAAAAGACAAGACATAAAAGCCAGAATTTATATTTATTAAATACAGATGGGGAAAAATGTAGCTTAAAATTAAAAATTTACAAAGACTTTTTATAATGAGAAAATACTTTTCTTATTGACAAACTACAACTGGGAATTTCACAATTGCTTTCTGCACTCACAAATGTTAATTTATGCATAATTATTTCTTTTGAATTCTGAATAACATTCTCACCATTGATATACTATAAATTATTCCCATAAACGGTAGTACAATAGATGACCATATATATTTAACTTTTTGACCTAAAGGAATTTTGTTTCTATAATAGACTCCCAAGACTGATTTTTGCTTTCCAAAATATTCCAGCACCTTCAGTTTCCATCAGCAATGTGTCATGCTCCTCACACCCTCTATCAGCTTCAGGTGTTTAAGCCTTTTTTTTTCCTTTTTGCTTGTTTAATAGGGGATAAAATGATGTCTGTTGCATTACTGAGACGATGCACACCTGCTGGTATGGGTTTATTCCTGTGTTGCATACAGACATATGCTTTGCTCATTTTTCTATCAGGTTGTTTTTGTTTTGTTTTTATTTTAAGAATGAATCATTATATGACTTCCCTGGTGACACAGTGGTTAAGAAGCTGTCTGCCAACGCAGGGAGTACAGGTTCGATTCCTGGTCCGGGAAGATCCCACATGCCGCGGAGCAACTAAGCCCATGCGCCACAACTACTAAGCCTGTGCTCTAGAGCCCGTGAGCCACAACTACTGAAGCCGGCGAGCCTAGAGCCCGTGCTCCACAACAAGAGAAGCCACAGCAATGAGAAGCCCACGACCACAATGAAGAGTAGCCCCCTTACCACAATTAAAGAAAGCCTGTGTGCAGCAACAAAGACCCAATGCAGCCAAAAAATAATAAATAAATAAGTAAATAAAGTTAAAAAAAGAGTTCTTAAAAAAGAACAAATCATTATAAATATTTTTAAAAAAGTCTTTCCTTTTTCTGTAATTTTTAAAAACCTATTATTTATCTTTTCTTTAAATTTTCACAGCAAAATGCTTTATATAGGTAGCTTTGAGTTTTCAGCTTCAATTAGAAAGTTCTTTCCACCCCTCCACACCCTTAATTTTGCAAATATTCTCCTAGATTTTCTCACAAGGTTTTTTACTTTTTTTTACTTTTATTATCCGTGAGGCTTTAATTAACCTAGAATTTACTTTTACATGGTGTAATGCATGAGTACAGTTTTATTTTCTTCCCAGTGGATGCCTAGATGTGCCAGCTTTATTTCATTGTTTTGCTCTATATTTAGTTTTTTTTCCCCTTACTTTTACTTGCCTAGGAGAAAGGTAAGTGACCCACAGTTCTGAGGGTAAGAAAAACTGAGCTGTAACCTGTACTCTTTCTTTATTCCCTACATAAGTTTCCATCTTTTTATTTCCTTATTGTTGAAATGGATCCAGTGATACTTACTTCTTAATGTCGCTGTAAAGATTAGGTAATACATGAAAAAAGTTAGTACACAGCTTCATACACAATTTTTCCTTATGTGCCAACTCTAATCATTTACTCTCAATCACCACTGAAGTAATCTGGTTATGTCTAGTAATTACTACTAAACAGCTAAAATGCTAAACCAAATAAGACAATCTGTTTCATTGTCTAACAAGTGGTGACCTACCGTGCACTGTGGGGGTGTGTCTGTGAAATTTGGAGGAAAGAATTCCCTTTTGTAAAATGCCCAACTTCATTACAAGAAAGGGTCAAACCACATCACAATTGTGAACTCTCTTGACCACATTGGTTCAGTAAAAGCTTAACCTTTCAGCCTCAGTTAGCTAAAACTATGCCAATATTCTTAAGCTTATGCCAAAGTATCTAAGCCTATCCCACTGTTCCCAAAACTATTCCCCTGTTCTTAAGTCTATCCAAATATCCCTAAGGTTAAACTGGTGTTCCAAATGCTATCCTACTGTCTCTAAGCTACCCAATTATTCATGGGGCTATCTCACATTCATAAGGTTACCCCACTCTTCAGAAGCCTGTCCAAATGTGCCCAAGGCTATCCATATTTTCCTAAGGCTATCCAAACCCAAAGGTGATTTCATCTCATTGCTTCTAAGCTTATCCTGACATTATAGGCACACATACTTTGTCCTAGTAATGAATGTAAGTACATGTAAAAAAAAAATCTCCAGGAAATATTTATTACCTGTAAACAAGGAAACCTGATAACACCGACCAAAAAAAGTAGAAGGAAATATTACCCCAACTGAAATTCAACTGGCAGCTAAATTTTCAATTAGCCTTCTACACACATTCAAAACTTACAAGATCCTTGAAATATAATAGCAATGCATGCGATTCTGGTTCCTTGTTCTCAATGAGTCAAAAACTCATCATTCAAGCTTCTTGGGCACTATCAAAATTACCTTCACTTACCAGACTATTCCAGATGCAGTTTCATCAGAAAGAATCACAGAAAATTGGGTTGGAGTTCCCCTTTTGGGTTGTACGCTCTTTAGCATTTTTCCTGAGTGATGGCTAGGGCATACCTTCAGATAGAGTTCAGTTAAGGCTTGGGGTTACATATAGCCAAGCCAGTGGACATCCCCAAGGGATATAAATTAAAATCTCAGGGTAAGATTTCCACAGAGGCTAGAACTTGCTTTTGGAGCATGTTCTAAAGTCTGTAAACACTCCCTTGGGTTGTTTGACATCTTTCTGCTATTCACCCCCAGGGACTGACAGCTTTTCAGCATCTATGACAACTCTGAGAGCTCTGTTTAATGCTCTTTGTTTAGGAAACATTTCAGCTGACTTCTGAACCCTAATAGGATCCGTGTCTCTGAGTAGACATGAAGACTTTCTCTGGATACTTCCATTTGGGGATATTTCCATATATGTGCTTTGGTAGCAATTGCATCCAGTGTGCAAGGATGTACCTAGGTAAGTAAGTGTCTCATTGGCACAACAGTTGAATCACAGCACAAAATGACCACATGATGAGCTTAAAATGTTATTCAAACTATCCACCTGCTGATGATACTAAGAAAACTGTATCTTTACCTTAGGGTCAATAAAGGTCCTCCTTACCTTACTATCCAAAAGACTGTACACAAACTCTTAAGACTTTTCATACCAAGTGTAATTGTTATTCTGTGGAATATGGTGAGTTGATGATTTAATAGTTTGAACCAAAGGTTTCCAGTGAAGTAAAATGATTGACTCTCCAAATGATTAATTCTTCATAGTTGAATGTGAGATGCAATGAACATAGTTTCATATTATTAGCAAACTAGACTGTTTATAAACCAAATTCACAAAATATATTTTTTTGCCTTTCTTAGTGGATCCTCTCAGGAAGGGCTTGAGATAAGGGCTTTCATGCAGGTAGTTTATTTTAGGAAATTATCTCATAAAACAACAACGGAAGAGTAAGACGCAGAAGGAAGAAAAGCTAACACAAGCACATGGTTTTAAGATATTTACCACTGTGGGCAACTGGGACTCAACCCCATGCAAACCCTCTGAGAAAAAGTAGGATGAGCTCCAGAATTGTTGGCCAAGGGGATTGAAGGGAGAAGCATTCCTCCTTCAGTTCAAGAGTTGTCCTAAGGGGTATTAATTTGCCTGGAACTTCAGGCTGGAGGTGTCCCTTAGAATCAGAAAACCATAAGGAAGAGAGTCACAAATGTGCAGTGCAACTGAGGAGCAGCATATCCAGTTACACCTGGTGGACTGGTCATCCTGACAAGGGCTGGAGTCACAGATGGACAGAAATGATGTGAGATGGGATATGAGTGTCTAGTAAGTTGCCATGACTTTGTGTTTGCACCAGCTCTCTCTAAGGCAAGCTTTACAAATTCAGTTAACTCGTGGCTACTTTCAGTCCTGTCCTTGATTTGTGCTGCATTAAATCTTCTCTCAGGAGAGCAAGCCAGATGGTAAAGCCAACAGTCATGGAGTCAAATCACGTCACCCAAATATAGGCTCAATATCATGAAGTAGGAAAGAAGGTTTCTGACATTAGAATGAATACTCCTTTCTCCAAGCAAGACATCATTAGAGATGGGTGTTATCTATAAGCCTTTAAAAAAAGTTTGGTTGGATCAAGGAGCACCTTATTTCTATGGTACTGGCAATCCAACAACAGGTGATGGATCACTAGGTGTTCATTTTATTGTTAATCTCAGTACTTTTTACATATATTAACAGCAATAAATCTTAAACATGTAATATTGAATGAAAAAAGTAAAAAGCCAAATGATACACCCAGCACACCACTGTTTGTGGAACAAGAATAATCCACACTAGTAAAGTATCGTTAAGAATGCCTCTAGGAACTGCCATACAGAATGAAGTAAGTCAGAAAGAGAAAAACAAATATCGTATAGTAACGCATATATGAGGAATCTAGAAAAATGGTACAGATCAACCGGTTTGCAAGACAGAAATAGAGACCCAGATTTAGAGAACAAACATATGGATACCAGGGGGGAAAGTGGGGAGGTGGGGGGGATTGGGGTGGGATGAATTGGGAGACTAGGATTGCCATATATACATTACTAATAAGAAAAAAAACCAAATTGTACACTTTGAATATATGCAGTTTGTTGTATGTCAATTACATCTCTATAAAAGTTCTTAAATAAATACCTTTAGGTGTAAATAAAGCCATACAGGGCCACTATATGTCAGGTAAACAAGAGTATAATATAGTAGAATAGGAATAGAATTAGGAGCTGGGTGAAGGAGCCAAAATAAATAAAATTTTAGGGACTTGCCTGGCAGTCCAGTTGTTAAGAGTCCACGCTTCCACTGCAGGGGGCACAGGTTTGATCCCTGGTCGGGGAAATAAGTTTCCACTAACTGTGGGGTGCAGCCATAAATAAATAAATAAATAATAAAAAATAAAATTTTGAAATATTAAAAAAAAGTAATCTTGTCCTGGCCTCATGTCTCCTGTTCCCTGGTGTGGGGGAAATGTGTGGGTGGGGATCAGTAGGTGGGTGTCAAATCTTGGTTCTCATTTAGGTGACTTAGAGCCAATTTCTGGCAGCTTTGTCAGACCCTTTGTCATCTAACAGAGCCCTCTCAAGGACGTGGAATAAACTAAAGACTCAGATGTGCTCCAGCACTGAGGAAGGGCAGGGACAGTTAGCAGCCCAAAATACAAAGCAAGGAATTCTACCAAGAAAAACAGAATTAAACACTTTTGTTATGGTTCATGGCAGATTCTATAAAGCAACACTCATCATGTGCTAGAAAATGCCCTAGGTTTCTGGAGCTGCAAAACTCTTCCCACCCAAGAGAAGAATATGGATTTAACTAGAAATTAAAGAATCAGGAATGTCTTCTAACATGCATCATGGTGCCTTTAATTTTGGGTTTTGATTTTCTCTGTCCTCTGATAGCTGTGCAACTGTCGAAATATTACCTCCAATACTTATTTCTATCAAAAAGAATAATGAAATTAATAACAACAATAGCCTTAAGCACATGCTTGGAAATAAAATTCTGGAAGTCTCAATGTATTACCTTCAAGATACTGTAAAATCAATGGCTCTCAAAATGCACAGAATTAAAATTATTTTTCTAGATGTTTCTTAGAAAGAAGACATGTAAAGTACACTCAGTAGAGTGGGAAGGTAACATACAATAGTTTTGTAATCAGGAATTGCTCTGCTGGAGCCTCTTAAAGTAATGTATTATGCTTTTGCTTATAAGAGATCAATAAGTACTACTTCTGTTTTACCGTTTTCACTTGCCTTTATGGGCAATAACAATTATGGGTTTCTTCACATGATCATATTTAAATATAAGCAACTTACTGTTGTATTATTAAGGTGAAACAAATGCTCTCATTGGACTTAATGAAACCTACACTTGCACGTGCCTGGGAAATCATTACAAACTAAGTGAACACAAATAAAGCAAAGCACAATTAATAGGTTTATTTCCTAAAATAAAATTAGTCCATCTAAAAGTAATAAACATGGTAACCCTGACATGACAACTTCTTCACCAAACAACTCCTCCCTTGTACATTAATAATGGTGGCTTTTCATTCCTTTGTGTGCAGCTTTTCTGTTGCCTTATTATTATTTAAAAACCTCACATTTGTTCTGACCTTGACTTCATGGCAATGTAGGGATTCATCAGTTTTATATCTATGATTGCTTTGACCTACGGCTTTGGATGAAAATGTGGAAGGATGAAGAAATGGATTTGGGAAGAGTGCATATTAGGACAAATCCACATGACCCTTAGAAAAAGTCATTCTTAAAAAGTCTGTGAACAAATTCATGCAAATGGAACACCCGCCACTCCCAAGGGGCTCTGACCACATGAAATGCTTTCTCTCACTGCAGGTGCTGACTGGCCTCTGCAGCAAACTCCTTCAGCGCAGAGTTAAATTTTTCCGATATGACATTTGCATTTTCTTCTATGATGTAGCCTTGTTTTGATACCTTAGCAGATTTCTAGTTCAAGATCCCAAATAATGCATCCACCTCTATATATCCTCCTTCTATAAATCATGTTGAAAGGATAGACTATTCCATGCATGCACAAATGTGTGCATATGTATGTGTGTGACAGATATACATACTGCCATACACAGCCATACTATAATGTATACTCTGCTATATGCCACACCATAAAATGACTCAAGAATAAGAAATGTTTTAGCAGAATAGTCTGAGGAATTCATAAAAAGCAAATATAGTCACATTTGTCAAAAGTGTAGAGTTGTGAAATTCACAGTCCAAAGCACTAGTGGTGAGTCCATTTCTCACAAATGGAGGACCAGAAGAGAACCAACCTTATAGCCAAAAATTACAAATGCAGTCATGAGTCTTGGGGAAGTCATCAGGAAAGTTTTGGGCCCCTTTCCTCCCCTTCCCTGCTTGTTAGCCATGACTTTTATACTCAGAACAAAGGCCAGAGAAGAGCATCCTCACTTAAAAACAAGTGAGGATGTGGCACATATATACAATGGAATATTACTCAGCCATAAAAGGGAACGAAATTGAGTTATTTGTAGTGAGATGGATGGACATACATTCTGTCATACAGAGCGAAGTAAGCCAGAAAGAGAAAAACAAATACGATATGCTAACTCATATATATGGAATCTAAAAAAATGGTACTGATGAACCCAGTGACAGGGCAAGAATAAAGATGCAGATGTAGAGAACGGACTTGAGGACATGGGGTGGGGGGTGAAGGGGAAGCTGGGACGAAGTGAGAGAGTAGCATTGACATATATACATTATCAAATGTAAAATAAATAGCAAGTAGGAAGCTGCTGAAAAAAACAGGCAGATCAACTTGATGATTGGTGATGACCTAGAAGGGTGAGATAGGGAGGGTGGGAGGGTGTCATGGGAGGGAGGGGATATAGGGATATATGTATAAATATAGCTGATTCATTTTGTTGTACAGCAAAAATTGCCACAACAGTGTAAAGCAATTATATTCCAATAAAGAGCTTTAAAAAAAAAAAAAAGCAAACTATTGCAGATTATATATAGAGCAATGATTTTAGTTTAATAAAATATTTACAGTATGATAAAACAAACAAATTAACAAAAAAACAAGTTAGGCGTTGATGTGAAGGCCGCTAGGATAAGAGACTGAAAAAAAAAAACCAAAAAAGTAACAGAGATGGACAGCACTCAGGAATTCTCAATGTGTGTGCATGCAATGGAATGGAAAAAAGGGAAATAATGCCGATGTCAAGGTAGCCTTACGTGGGAGTTAAGTTTAGCAGAAATCTCTACCTTCCTCAAAACATGCTCCTTAATTTGGCAACTTTGGGAGTTCTTGGCTGGCCAACAATACTCCCCCTGCCACGAGCCACTAACATAAACAGAAACCACACTTAACCTTGCCTTCTGGTTTCCAGGCAAAACATATCTACACAAATGCAAAGAAAACCCAGTCCAATAACTAAAATCATTGACCTAATTCTCTGTCGTATAGATGAAGAGTGAATTGCAGAAGCAATGGGAATAATTAAGGGAACAGAAGATAACAGGAAAAGTCAAATAAATATTCTCAGAAAGACTCAAGATTATTATGCAAGAAGATGTAGCTTTAGAATTTGAAGAAGAAGAACACATGGATGTTTTTGGAAATTAAAAACTGATTGCTAAAATTTTCCTTAGCACAGACTTGGTAGCAAAGTTTTTATCTCCTTCTTTGTGGACAACATAATATCTTGCATAATAAGTAAATAATATCTTCTTAAATAATGAAAGGTTTATTTGTTTCTTTTTTTTCTTTGAAATACCAAGTTTATTGCAAATAAAAAAAAGGTAACAACAACCCATAGAAAATATAAAGCAATGTTAAAAAGACAGGCAATTTAATAAGGCTGATATGGGAAATCCCAGTCTTCATTAGAACAGTGCTCCAATAGTTGGGCTTTTTGGTTTGTTTTGTTTTGTTTTGTTTTTTGTTGTTCTTTTCCAAATCGCTGAGAGTTAATGTACTGAATAATTTAATTGTATTTAGAAAATAGAATGTAATGGTTACCTGTCTTCAAAATTTAAATGTAAGAATGTGGCAGAGACTTAATGGAGATGATAAAAGACATGACATAGGCTTGCTGGCCACATGGATTGAGGACATCTTGCATCAGGAAACACAGAATGTACTCAGTACATTGTTACCTAGCTATTAACTATGCAAAATAAGCAGATCAAAAGGGAGAAGAGAAGAAATAAAATATAGCAGAGAGATAAAATATATTTAAAAATTTTAAAAATACAAATTAGATATTATAATTACTGTATATTGTTTTATAAGGAGACACAAAGAAAGTATAATAAATAAAAATCATCAGAAGGCCTAAAATTGAACCATTACAATAGTTACTTCTGGGAAGAGAGAGTCCAGAGAAAGAATGATTTTTTTTTAAAAATTTCACACTTTTCTATGCGTTCCCTCTTTTTGTTATTGAATGTATTACTTTTAAATTAATAGATCTTTAAAAATACAATCAAAGCTATGTCTAAAAATACTGTCTGAACTAATGTAAACTGAGAAAGGTACATGTCACAAGACATCAAATATACAGTCATGTAAAGGGAGTTTGTTGTGTTATTGGTATGTCTTTATTTTTCTCCTGTCTTCACTTTTCCCATTCACTTAGGAGTTATGTTGCATATATCATGGTTAATAACTGCCAACACAAATGGGTTTTATTAATGGAATAAAAAAAAATAGCAAACAAATTACAAGTAACCTTTCGCCAGCTTGTCTGCACAATCTCCAAACATTCTTCTCAAACTTCTTCCTTGCTTCTCTCTAAAATAGAGAAGGAATCATTCATCTGTTTGATTAGCACTGAATATTGCAGAGTTAAAGTCTACAAAAAACTTTGTGTCTAGAGGAAAAGTGGACATGCAAAAAGACGAATTAAATAAAAATATGCATGTGTTTTAGTAAAATAAGGGAAAACTATTGTGTGAAGAGAGCAGTGGTGGGGGGAGGGGCACCTAAGTCCTTGGGGCACCAAGAAAAGCTCTAGAGAGGATACATACTTGAGTTCAACCCAGAGGATGTGGAGGACCTTGCTGCCTCATAGTAAAGCTGTGCTGTTCAGGCTTAGTGAGGGGGCTGCACACCTCGTCTAGCCAGAAAGGGGCAGAACCGGATTTGAATCCAGTTTATCCGTCTCCACCACAATGCTTCACCGTCTGTGACCATCTGCGTGTTGTACAGTCATATATTTAGAAACAAAGCCATTGAGATCATAATCATTATAACTGGGCACAACTACATCCTTTTCAATACTATTCAATAAGTAACAATGACGGTGGCATTACTAAGAGACTGGCAAACACGGGAGGCTTCATTTACAAAATTGGGATGAGATAATGGGAGAACTATGACCTCATCACAGGCTTCCGCCAACAGCCCCACTTTATTCCACGGATCAAACCAGGCAACAGCCGCCTTGCAAAGCTGAATCTGTTCCAGTACTGAAATCCACCGCTCATTGTAATAATTATTACATATAAGTCATCTGCTCTGCTTTGAAACTATGTTTTGGGGGTCTGGTGTCAGTATTACCTCATTTCACTTCCGGAGTAAAAAGAACAAATCTCAGTATGAGCCCTTAGCTGCTAAACAGAAGCCCATAAATTCACATGCATCTTACAAGGCTCCTTCACCACCGTGCTCCTTGTGGCTTTGTTGGAACTTGCAAGGCGAAATCCACTGCAAAGGGTGGATTCTGTTTTGGGGAATTGGCTTTGTATAAACACTAACAGCCAGGGACAGTCCTTGAGATTATGACACCTCAATATCAGATGCACATACTTGAATTAGGTAGACGTCATGTCCAATATCAAAATACTTGTGTCAACTTTTAATTATTTTAGGGGATTATAAAACCAAATAACATGTTTTTTTCAAATCTAATATTTCCTGAATCAATTTAAAAGATGATTGAAAGACTTGGAGGCCCTTCATAATAAGAGCAACTATTCTTTTATTCACTAATTAATATATTAATAAAATGTGTGTATATTTTATATAGATAGATAGATGATAGATACGTTGAATGACATGCGTTATATTCACACATCCTAGAGTGTTGAATTATATGGTGCCTTAGGGTAGCTCTCCAATCACTAAGGGAGAGGAAGAGGTATATAGATAACTACAAAATGATGTCAGGAACACCTGACCCTAGACGTTCCCAGACTTGGCTTTAGAAAGAGGGACCTCTAGAATAGAAGGACAGACTTAACAATATCTATCACGGGCCAGTGCAACTAAGTGTTTATGCTTCACCTTCTCCCTGCAGACCCCAGGGTCTCCATCCCCCTGTGATGGATGGGGTTTCTGTTTGCTAGTGTCTTTTCTCTGGCTTTGGCTCTTGATTTAACCTTGTGCGTCTGGCCTTGTGGATTCACTGCATTGTCATCTTGTTTACGGCTTGCCTCTTGCTCCAAGTCCCTCAGCCAGTTAATGGTGATCACGCTGTAATTGACATCCTCCTGGGCCTTGTTGTGAAGGAGTGGATGGGAGAAGAGATCTGATTTAGGGAATTATTAAGAAAGGCAGAATTTGGCCCATATTGAATGAGTATGGTGGGGGTGTGTCTGTGTGTGTATTTGTATGGGGAGATAGAAAACTGGAAAATTTCAAGAGTCCCAGAATAGGAATAAGTTTTTAATTTAGGATCATTTCTTGGTGATGGTGATAGAAAATAAATTGAAGAGGTAGGTGGTGGAAAAATGAAAGTGTAATTTATGTGTAGTTAATATATAGATACACACAAGCATCAATTCCTAGTTACCACAAAATTCAGTTTACCTTAAAACAAATATAGAAATTAATGTAAGCATTTATCTTGTACATTTTATTTGTTTTTGTCAAATGCATTTTCCTCATTTATTGAGATGATCATATTTTTTTTAATATTTTAATTTTTTTCTTTAAGAATTTTTATTGAGATGCAATTGACATACAATAAACTGCATATATTTAAAGGGTACAATTTGATATTTTCTCTACAGATGTAGAGAACAAACATATGGACACCAAGTGGGGAAAGCTGGGGGGGTTAGGGTGGGATGAGTCGGCAGATTGGGATTGCCATACATATATTACTAATAAGAAAAAAATATCTTGTACATTTTAAAAAGAAGTTTCGTAATCTCAGAATCCTTAAAATTAACCTAGGTGAGATAATCCTCCCCTGCTTATCTGTAAAGTAGACTCAACCCATTTTCCTACTGTCAGACCTTCCCCCATATGGTCATTCAATCATTCACTCAAACATTTTTGAACACCTACTATGTCCAGGAAACACAAAGAAATAAAAAATAAGCAAATAAACACTCATATCAAGTGGCAACATCTATGAACACGAGGTGAAGACACACTTGGATGGAATTGAGGATTATATTTTAGTGACGTTGGTCAAAAAGTTCCCTCTGATAAGGTAGCACCAGAACACAAGATAAGTGAAGTCAGGAAGAAGACTGGGTGAATATGTATGGAACAGGAAGGGTAAAGACCCTGAGACGGAAGCATGCTTGTCTTCCTAAAAGAATAGGAAAGAAGCTGGAGTAGAGTGAGAAAAAAAAAAAAAAAAAAGCGTAGGGAGGAAGACATCTGAGCAGACTTCAAGGAGTTGAGGCGCTCATATATGGGGGAAAGCCTTCCAGGCAGGGGAACAGAAAGAGCCGCCTGCCTGGGGAATGTTTCCAAGTTTAAGCCGAGTCCTAAGAGTAAGAATGAAAGGACAAGAAAGAGGGAGGAAGACAAAGGCACTGCTAAAAAGCCACACTCCAAACGTGGTTCAGGGCTTGAGTTTGACTACTGACAAGCTGTGTGACCTTGAAAAACAATGAACCTTTACAGATCTCAGTTTATCCATCAACAAAATAGGTGCACTAACTGCTTCTCCTGAGGGTTGTTATAAGGATCAAATGGACCTATACGTGTTTGCTAGAGTTATTACAACTAACGTTCTTGTGTAATTGGGACAGTAAACTCAAGGCAGACCTTGAACGCCCCACTAAGGAGGCAGATTGAGGAATGAAGAGGCACATCCAGTGCGTTTATGAGCACTTTCGGTAAACGGGAGCAGAGATCCTGGCCCAGAGGAGGGAAATATGAGGTCAAGGAAGGTGTTGCTGTGTATTTACTTCTTTGGTGGAGGTGGGGAATACGATGGCATGTTGGCTTCTTTTTGGAAAACGTGCAGTAAACGGGACAATCTGAAGTCAAAGGAGGGAAAGGTGACAATTCCAGGGCTGAGGAACCAACCCAGCAGGTAAGCAGGGTGGATCCAAGGCAAAGGCAGAGCAAACAGCCTCTGATGGTAAGATTGGGTGGTCAGAGGGGATGCAAGGTCTGTTGCGATTCTCTCTGGTTACCAGCACGTGTTTCCCTTCCCCTGGCCAACCAACCAAAACCCACTCGAGACTTGCTGGGGGTGACATTTTAACAGATTTTTTACTTTTAGATTTCCCAGCCCAATGAGACCATTGTAAGTCACCATCTATGGGCTTGCCCTTGGTATCCTGCTCATGGGAAAGGAACCTTAGGACACTGTTCCTACCCAAGGGCATCACTGGTCCCCAGTTTCCTTTACCCTCCTTTGATAACTGAATATATCAACCTGTCTCTAGTCTCCTCCGCTAGCACTGAGACCAGCAGTCATGCTGAGGCTTGAATTGAATTAGAATTGGCTGTAATGATCTCTGCAAGGCTACCTATTAAGAGAATGATTCTCAAAGAGCTGTCCTCAGAGCAGCAGCGACAGCACTGGATAACTGTGTAGAAACACAAATTCTCAGGCTGCATCCCAGAGCTGCTATCTCAGAAACTCAGCAATTTGTGTTTTTTGAACACGCTCTGCAGGGGATCAGAGTCATGTTCCAGGTGAGGAACGCTGCTTTGGGCTGGGGTCGGAGAAGACTCCCTAGAAGGAGAATCACTGAAAGCAGCCTCCTTTCACTCCATTGTCACCTCCCCCCACCCCACCAAACACTAATTGAGAAAAAAGGTACATCACAGACAGACTCATTACAGAAAATTTCAAAACTGAGAAAATTAGAAAAGTTTTAAAGGTCAATCGGGGTCCTATTGCTCAAAGACAACAGGTGTTCATCTCTTGTTCTTTCACATCCTAAGAGGGCAGTGTGCCCCTTGCCTGTATAGATCTGCAGCGGAGGCTGGTTACTTTCACTGGCTGAACTGCAGGCACCTCTCCTGTTGGGATTAACTTGAAGCTTCGCAACTATTAATATTTTTGTTTAGCAAAATGCATTTTGCCGACAGCTTGCTTTTCTTGAAGATGCTTATCTCTGTGGGCAGACACATGCTATTTGCCTGCTTTCTATGGTTTTCCACAAATTATGTATGCAGTCAATATGCATCTTACAAGTAACTTCTCATTCAAGCTGAATAGATGTTTGTGCTAACTAGAAAAGAATGTTGCTTCTGGCACTTTGTTACCTTTGCACCTTACAAATAAAAGAGATTTAGTGAAAGAAGCAGGGATGTTTGGGATTCCCTGGTGCTTCTTTGCAAGACAGGCTGTGATGGGGAGGAGACACAGAGCCAGGCATGAATTAGCACCTGGACCGCCAATTCAGGTCTTCCTGGCCTTGTTGGGAGGTGGGAGGTGGGGTATCTATCGTATTCTGCATCTCACTCATTTATTAATTCTTGCCAATGCCTTTCTTTCCCTTCTTCCCACTCTCAGCCGTATTCGCCTCAGCAGTTCCCTCTTCTCCCTTTTCTTTTCTGCCTATTTCTCTTTCTGCATCTTTTTCTCATCCATAACCATTTTGTCCCTTCAATACAGAAAACTCAATAACTATCTCTGCACCATCTCTGCAACCATCTTTCTTCTTTGCATTAATAAAAGTACTCTCTTTTGCATTCACTTTTACCTTCTTCTAGGCAAAGACTGCTTCCTTTTCGATTAGCTTGTGTAAAGGATTCAGAATGTTCATATGGACCTTCCCCAATCAATTTTCTTTTACGTTAGTGGCTTGGCCAAGTAAGATTTATAAAAGATTGACAAAGAACAGACTGAAAAAAAAGTCTCTGTTTTATAAAGACATAGAAGAAATCAGTTTTCACAGCCAGTGTTTAAATAAATATTTTTTTTTAAATTTCCATGTCTAAATTTAAACATGCTTACATCCACTCACCTGAGGTAGATGCGAGGCAGGAAAGCCAAAATAGAGCAAATGGATCTTAAGTGGAGTGAAGGACAGCATTTGTCACTACATATTTTATTGTTGTATTTGGTTAAAGGTAAATGCATGTGCATATTTTATGTCATGTTAATTACTTAATGTGAACTGGATACAACATATCTTATCTCAATTGCTTATTGACTGAGCTTTGTTGGCTTTCTTATGATTTTCAAGACTTACTTATAATCCTTAACTTCTCATGAAATGGCATTTCAGATCGAATAGTTGAATAGCAGTCTAATTTTCCAATCTAAGTTTTCTTTATTTACAAAAAAGTAAAACATTTATATGGCACAAATGAACTTATGTACAAAACATAGAGTTACAGATGTAGAAAACAAGCTTATGGTTACCAGGGGGTAAGGTGTTGGAGAAGGGATAAATTGGGAGATTGGGATTGACATATACACTCCACTGTATATAAAATACATAACTACTAAGGACCTACTGTATAGCACAAGGAACTCTTCTCAATACACTGTAATGACCCATATGGGAAAAGAATGTAAAAAAGAGTGGATATATGTATATGTATAACTGATTCACTTTGCTGTATACATGAAACTAACATAGCATTGTAAATCAAGTATACCATAATAAAAACTAAAAAATAAAAATAAAACATATTTTTAAAATATAAAATTGTCAATAATTCGTATAGCCCATTCAAAGACAAGATACTACATAGCATTAAGTGGGTAAAATAAATTTCATCAATTAGGTAGTCTTTTGCTGCTTTCACTATACTTGTTCTGCTTCTGAAATAAAGTGCCCTAAAATTAAACATAGTCATCTTAAACTAATATCAGTACAATTATGAAGACATTCATATCGAAGATTATTTTAAATTATGGCTTCATAGAGGGTTTCAGGTATGCGTCTCAGCTCAGGCAATCAATGCAAAAGATGGTCTAACTTGTTAGTCTCTCTTCTTATCACCTTGCCTTCTGGGCCCAGATCAGGTCAATCAAGGACGAGTTTCTTGATGTCCAAGTTCCAGCTTTTACTTACTTACCAGGAATATGGCAGTAATGACAGGATGAAAGGACTACGGCACTAAAGTGCATCCTCTAGTGGTTCTCAGCCTATGATTCTGTCAAACTGTATTTTATACTTATCACATATATTACTGTTTATTTTTATATTTAGTACTGCAATGATTTATAGATAAGATTATTATACCTAAGTGTGACTCATCTATTTTGGTTGGTGTTTCACCTTGGTGATACTAACATAACAATATGTCATAAAAATTTTCTTGTCATATATCTACTCATCCAAAATTGTGTGTGTGTGTGTGTGTGTGTGTGTGTGTGTTGGGGGGACAGATACAATATTGGTAAAAACGTGGATACTTGAACCAATTCCTAAAGAATACAGTAGCCTGGCAATACATTGGGACAGTCAGGGAAGCAATCTGGAAGAGGTAATCAAGACTCTATGCTTACTACTTAGCACAACTCTTTTACTGGCTAACACAATGTTACCTCCTGGTTCACATAGTGTTTTCACAGCAATACCTATTATCCATTTTACCAGCTTACTTTTTGATTAGCAAATCTTAGAACCACAACCAACAAAAGATAGGGGGAAAGGTAATATCAGCTTATGTTTGTTCTCTTACTGTCCTCCAACTCTTCTGCAGCACATATATTCTAAGATAGCGGTGATGAGAAAGCACAGGTAGCAGTAGCTCCGTTTGGCACATTCTTAGACACCCACTGGGATGGATTTGGCCTGCATGGGAGAAATTTCCCTGAGACAGAAATGAGTAAAGAGGGAAGGTCAAGTTAAACAAAATGGGGGTGTGAATAGAAGATGTTGAAGTGTTCATATCAGATGGCATTTGTTGCCTCAAAGAGATGAACATTATTAATTGAATGCCTGTCAAATTGCATTTAATAGTTTGAAAATGAATCTTTCTATATATTCTATGCCCAGAAAGCAAAATGAAATGGGATCAAATAACATAGAAACATCAGTTTTGAAATTTATGTTTCAAATATTGAGATGACATTTAAACCCTTTGCTTCCAGCGTTTGGCTGTTTCCCATTGTGTTGCCATAAATCATGGATGGCTTTGTCATGCAGGTGACATGAAACATAGAGAGAGCTCCTCATTCGTCTCTTATCAGGCACATATAAGTTTGGCCCACAATATATGTGTTGGATCTTGGAGTTTTTATTTAACCCATTTACTTCTTACTCTCATGGGTTGAATCCCAAATTTCATCTAGTCCAAAATGTAACTCTGTTAGATCATGAGAGGATAGACTGGGATGGTCTACTGACCTAACATAAGTATCTTTGCAACCCTGTTTCTGAAGAATTCATCCATAATTCTTATTATTAAATGCTGCAAATCATTATGTTCTTATAAAAATATATCTATTAATGACATAGTCTATACAAAGAACAAAAATAGAGTTGGTCCAGGAATATTTTCTTGACAGATTCAAAGTCAAATTTTTGGAAAATCAAATATGCTGAATATTAACTTTTTTCTCAACTCAGAGTAAACATATGGCAGCTGGTGGTGGTGTTGCATTTTAGGTTCAAAGTTGATTCTGTGGGCAGTGATTTTCAATGTGGATAAATACAGCTGAAGAGACTGATGTGTGACCTTTACTTTCCAAATCAAGTGCATGCATAATCTGCCCATGGTTGACGCTGCATCCATATTCAGGAGAGATATTGACTCCCCTTGGCTCTGTCCCTGGCCCTAAGTGTTCCTTTGCACATTGAGATGATGCCCCACAAAGGCTCCGAGGCAAGCGTGCTCACAAAGCTGCCATGACTTGCCCAGTGAAAAACACAACTTGTGAACTTCCTTTAAAAATGCTTTCGCTGCCTTCTTCCTAACCTCATGGCCCTGGGTTTGGACCATGGCTTTTGAAGCAATGTGCCTACTTTGTCTGTAGAAGGATAATAATACTCTCTGCAAATGCTTATCAATTATTGACTGCCTTTCTTATATTCTTAGAAATAACGTGACAATAAGCAGTTACGAACTTATGACACCCCTTTTCATTCCAAATGATTGAATGATTCCCACACATGTTAAACTCCAAAGAAGGAGATTGGGGAATGGGGGGGAAAGAAGAAAGACAACCCACATACAGATTTCACCTCACTAACGACTTAATTGGTACCACCCCTGGGGTGAAATGTTGTAACACCCTACAACTCTTTATGACAGGAAGTGAAAATTCCATATCCAATTGGAGCTACAGGGATAATTTAGGGAGGCAGAATGCAATTATCCAATTAGGAATTTAGCCAGAACAGAAAGGTTAATCCCTCTAAGTCCTTTCAAAAGAGCCCATGGGATCTTTAATGACAACAAGGGGTCAGGACCTGTGTTTTACAACTCAAGCCAAAAAATTATTCAGACTTCACTCTCACTCTCTAAAAAACACGGTGAGGCTCAAATCCACCAGACATGGGGAAAGTCATCCCAATTCCAGAACTTTGCAGTATTTGCAGTTTTCCCGTATTCTGCACCCTAGGTTCTGGAAGCACTCTCTAAAAGCCATTTTAGTTTCCAGGCAAGTTGAGTGTTTGGCTGACAGTGATTCTGTGGCGTGGGAAGCTTTCCTCACAGGAGACACAGGGTGGCGTGGCGTTGGATGCTGACTCAGACGTTTGGAATGCGCCATTGATGCCTGGCGGGGTGCCAGCGTTGGGCTTAGAGCCTGCCAACTTGGCAGGCTGGGGAATTGCTGTGACAATTTTTCAAAATGGGAAGAATCTGTCCAAGGAGGGATTGTTTCTACATTTGAACCACGAGGACAGGGTCCTCTCTAACAAACACTCTGGCCCAAGACAGAAAGAGGGATTGTACTCAAAGGAGAACCAACGGCCTATTTGCAAGAACCTCTTGTAAAAGTAACATACCTTTCGGGCATTCGTTCCAAAGTTCCAGCCAAAAGATATATGAATTACAAATTTCAGTCTGGGAGGCGCACAACACAGACTTGCTGGATACGACAACAAATGGTACTTCGCAGGTCTTCCTATTAGACATACAGTTATGTCAGGGATATTTAGGAATGAAGCAATTTTCCTTTGGATGCTAGCCAATACAGGATCATTAAACAGCGCCTTTTGGATTCTCAAATCTAATGTGTCTAGAGACAGAAAAAAAAAAAACTCAGTCAGTAAGAAGTATAGTTTTGTTGTCTTACTCTTTATAAATTCTTCAGCATTTAATTTTTTTAATATTTCTCTTTGATAAGTTCCAATTGACTCAAACATTTTGATAACTCTAGAAGGTCTCTGAATACTGTTTAACTTTCTAAAAGTTCTAATTTGTCCTGATGTCCAACAGAATAAGTTTCCTATAAGACTTAAGAAGATATTTTCCAAAAAAAAAAAATAGGTAATATATCAAAGCAGAAATTAGAGGACTTGGTTAGCTTTTGAGAATTAATATATATTAAAACAATCATATCAGTCTATCAAGTTATAACATTACTACGTACACATCAGATTGAGATTATTATTGAATGAGTACTAGAAAATGTATCAAACCTTGTCTTCATCAGAACATTTAAACATTTAAAAGTACAACATAAAACACATACACATTTTATAACATCTTATAAGTATTGTTGTTGACTTTAGTTTTTTATTAAATTTCTCAAGAAGGCAAGCATTTTGTGTGTGAAAATTTTAAAGTGCCTAAGCAATACTTTCTCTAATAAACAAAAAAAGACTCCATATATGAAAGAAGGTGAGTTGCTGGTCTTTGTGCAGTATATTGCCTGATTAAATTTACATTGAAAGTAAAATGATAAAAAAGTACTCATTGAAAGACATACAATAAATAAGTAACCCAAGAGGCCCAATAGAATTAAAACTTCCCTTAGAGAACTTTTATTTTCTCTTAGAATACCTAATTTTACAAGATCTGTTGATATCCAAGGAGATAAAAAATATAAAATCTATACATTCATGGTGTACAATTTATACATTCCCTACTTATTAGGCAAATCTTTAAAAAATTATATCATAGAAATATCTATTTTTAAATGAGTGTTTATTCTATTCTACTCTCTTCAGAAAGATGACCATTTAAATTGTGATCTCAGGACAGATTTTGCTGTTTTTTCAGTTACGTTGGCTGAGGGGAGGAGATAGGTTTCTAAGAGCAAAGATATCTAAATAGTTCAGTATATGTTTTAAAGTGTAGCTTTTATTATCCGGAATGGTGAGGGTAACAGATGAGGAGATGACTGACCTTGAAAAGACAGTTCATTATTGATAGTTCCCAAGAGGTAGGGGGCATGCCACACCACAGAGATGGTCTCATGGGGAAGCCCCAGGACTGCTCAGGAGGCAGAGGGACCGGGGAGAACCTTTTTTGGGGTTTCTACCAGAATGAAGAGGTGCGACAAGGCAGGATAAGCAGATTTAGGACTGGCTAGTTTGAATCATTTCAGCAGGCTCTGGGACCTGGGATGATTAGGGCAGTAGACCTGGAGTTAAAGAGTTTATAGAGGTGTGTATATTTCAATCCCAGTCTCCCAATTTATCACTCCCTGCTCCTTACCCCCTGGTAACCATAAGTTTGTTTTCTACATCTACTTATCTACATTTTTGTTTTGCAGATAAGTTCATTCACACCCTTTTTTAAGAATCCACATGTAAGTGATATCATATGATACTTGTCTTTCTCTGTCTGACTTTCTTCACTCAGTATGACAATCTAAGTCCATCCATGTTGCTGCAAATGGCATTATTTCATTCTTTTTTATAGCTGAGTAATATTCCATTGTATATATGTGCCACATCTTCTTTATCCATTCATCTGTCAATGGACATTTAGGTTGCTTCCATGTTCTGGCTATTGTAAATAGTGCTACACAGTACTATATATAAAATAGATAACTAATAAGGATCGATTGTATAGCACAAGGAACTCTACTCAGTACTCTGTAATGGCCTATATGGGAAAATAATCTAAAAAAGAGTGGATATATGTATATGTATAACTGATTCATTTTGCTGTATATCTGAAACTAACACAACATTGTAAATCAATTATACCCCAACAAAAAAAGGGGGGAGGATTATAGAGGAGGTAGTTGGGGTGTGGGATCTGGATGGATTGGTTTGCGTTTGAAAGGTGAACCCACAGGCAAGTTATTTATTCTTTCTAAGAACTGGTTCACTCTGGGAGGGGCAGTGTCTCCCAGCTAAAGGAGGCTCCACACACTAAAACATCAGAAATACAGAAAGTAAAAAATGTATGATTAATTCAGTATGCTTTTCATTTTGTGTTAAGTCAGTATGACAATCAAAAAGCTTTTCCAGTTGCCCAATAAGCATTTATTTTCATTAAGGTATACCCATGTTGTGTTCTTTAAGGTGATTTCACATTTGCCTGTATAATGAAGTCACTCTTTCATCAGAATCTCTTTCCTGGACTAAACACTATCATTATCATTATTCATTATTATTATTATTTTATTATTATTATTTCTCTGGTGGAAAAACCCCAAATCAAATCGCTCCTCTGGCCACTTTCAGTTGGGTGATCGTGAATAATCCATGTCTCCAAGCCTCACTTCCTCATATGTAAAGGATTTTTTTATCTTGTAATTCGAGTGTTAAATGAGAATATATGGAAAAATGCCTGTAGAGTGTTCAGAAGATAATCAGTGGAAAATTTTACTGTAATTTTTCTCTAAAGTTGTTTCTCTCCAGTTGACAAACTGGAGCCAATAGAATTTGGATTAAGTCAGAGGCTGGAAGCAGGTCACTTGTAGCTTATTCATGGCTGTCCCTTTATAGTTCCCTAGAGGTACACCAACCGTTCTATGGGAAACACTTGCTGTGTCAGATCTTAAGAGGTCTAGCTTGTAAGAGAGCTGTACCTTCACTGCTAGGATATCACTGTTGGCTACTGGACATCTGTGAAAATATGAGGGTGAAAAGGCCTCTGGGTGAATGCAATAAATACTCCTGAGGGTTTATAGCCAGGGGACATGTTGGACCTAGTGAGAAATGGACTTAGAAACTCACAGCCATTGCATAAGGCTGTCCTAGAAGAGCAAGCCAAGTCATCATTGAGCTGTGCAACCCAAGGAAGCCTGTGTAACCTCAATGAGCATCATCAGCTCCTTAGCTGAAAAAATGGGACCAGTAGCACCTGCCTCACAGCAGTAAAACAGGTAGTGTAGTTTGTGGCACAATAGCCAATGCTCCACTGTTGGGATTATTAAGCCATACTTATCATTTTAGATGAGAGACAGGTTGTATAGAAAGGGGATATGAATCAAAAATTCAAAAATTTTAGTTTGGGGGTCCAATAGCATCATTGGCACATTTACCATTACTGTTTTTTTCACTGCTCACAATGGGACCACCACACACTCAATCAGATTCTGTGTATTTCAAACTACACAATATTGCCTCATGTTTTTAGCAGTCTTTTCCCCCTAAGTATACCACCTTTTACTCCCCATTACTGAATTTGTATTTGTGCGACCATTTTCCATTTATCAGGATGCCCTTTTCACTTTTTTTTTAAACTTTTTATTTTATATTGGAGTATAGTTGATTAACAAGGTTGTGTTAGTTTCAGGTGTACAGCAAAGTGATTCAGTGACACATGTACATGTATCTATTCTTTTTCAAATTATTTTCCCATTTAGGTTGTTACTTAACATTGAGCAGAGTTCCCTGCGCTCTACGGTAGGTCCCTGTTGGTTACCCATTTTAAATATAGCAGTGTGTACATGTCAGTCCCAAACTTCCTAACTATCCCTTTCCCCCACTCTTCCCCCCAGCAACCATAAGTTCCTTCTCTAAGTCTGTGAGTCTGTCTCTGTTTTATAAATAAATTCATTTTATGTTATTTTTTTTAGATTCCTCATATAAGCGATATCATACTATGTTTCTCTTTCTCTGTCTGAATTACTTCACTCAGTATGACAATCTCCAGGTCTTTCCATGTTGCTGCAAATGACATTACTTTGTTCTTTTTAATGGCTGAGTAAAAGCCCATTTTGGATTCTTTTTTGCCTTTCAGGTGAGTAGACAACCTGTATGATTTAGCATCCCATAATAATATAAGGTGCCTACTCTTGCATCATTCATCTCAGGCACCAATGCAATCAAGATATCAGAGTCTGACCCCAAGCGTTTAGCTGACTCTCAGTTGACTCAGATCCCTTTTCAAGCCTTTAGAGGAATGACATACAACCCAGTACAAGGCTAAAGCATTGCAGTTTCCTTAGGTAAACTCATCACATTAAATTGGGTTAGTTGATAAATTTATAAAATGCTATTGACACTATCCTTTTTATTTTCTTAAACGTAATTATGCCTGAACGTTAAAACTATATGTGTATGTTAGGAAAAAACATGATTTTATAAAAAAAAAATTAAAAGGTGAAATGTGATTTTCAATTTTACTTCCTCCTTTAAGAATGGAAGTTTCAAATAAAGAAATAGAATTATGTCTATCAGAACTGGCGTGTGCGGGAGATCTTATTCTCAACTGCTTCATATAGGGTTACAACATTCAGGTTCTTAATTAGTTTTCTCAACATTCCATGTTTTTCCCCAATCCCAAACTGCTTGCTCCATATCCAGTTTCATCAAAGGCCAAGTCAAGGTTCCTGCTGTGGAAAACTCTCTGCTTTTTTACACAAGGTCCTTGCTGTAAGTATATTTCTCGAATTTCTCTGAGAACACCACCTTCAGAAACAAATCAATTCATTCCTCTCTAAGACCCTATAATACAATGCAATAGGACTTTACATAGTTTAAAACAAATGTGTTTTTCTCTGACACTAGAACTCAAAGCATGCCTGGCTCTAACGACAGACCACAACCATGCAAACTTCTCATTAAGAGCACAAAATAAATATACACTAAATAGATTGTCATTGCTGGATTTTTTTTCCCAGAGGTAATAGTTCTGTTTTAAAGAGAGTTTCTCAACCAATCTGAAGAATGAACTAGTGCATATCAAGTGATAATGTGTTGAGTTTCTCAGGCTCCTGAAGACTTTTTCATTTTCTGAAAACTATGTTCACCACAAAAGGATTTTTGAAACAAACCATCAGCAAACCAGAGGAGAGTGCCTGGTGGGTGGGATGAGATTACTGCACAGCCTTCCACATGGGCAGGCACTGACTTGTAAGGTTTCAGACATCAGCTCACCTTTCCCTCCCTCTGTCATTCCTTAACAAGGCTTGCCATTTCCCCCTTTTTCTTCATTCTGGAAGTTTCCACTCCCTCTGTATCACCAAAAGACTGCTGGCTGATACAGTGAAGAGTCTAAAGTGCTGTGAGTCTAGCAATGGCAGAAGTGAGGTGATGAGAATTGGGAGATTGGGACTGCCATATATATATTAATATATTGTACACTTTAAATATATGCAGTTTATTGTATGTCAATTATATCTCAATTAAAAAAAGAGTTAAAAAAAAAAGAAGTGAGGTGATAGACAGAGGAAAACACTGATGTACTTCCTTACACTTTCTGGGAGGGAGGCTGCAGTTGTGAAGGTCCAAGAGATCCGTTCTGTGTGTCATCCCCAGTCAAGCCTACACCAAGACTCCAAAGATTTTCCATGCTCTCCTTTTCTCTGCTGGAAGGATTCTGAAAGTACATTTGAGGTTGTGCAGGCACAAATGAAATCCTGAAAAAAGCTCCCAGGTCACTGTTTGAAAGGAAACTACTGCAGAAAAACAGAGTCTTCAGGATCTTTGTATAAATAAAAAAATACACTTTTTTTATTAAACCACTAAGATTTGGGACTTTGTTTACACAGACGGTCCTTGCTGTTGAAACTAATATAAAGCCTGTGTCCAATTACCATGACTGAAGATGTGGCGTAAATATTTCCTGTCTGCCTGACACCAAAAACTGGAGTTCTGAACATATTTTTTCAAGAGAATACACCAAAATCATTTTACTTTGAATATTTAGAGGTGGGCTAAAGTCTTGTTCTCCCAGCAAGATATCTTAAATGTTCATTGAACAGAGTGAATCTAACCATTCTATTTTTATGGCAAAATATACCTCAAGTTTTAAAACATATAAAGTAAATAACTAATATTAATGAGCTAAAGACACACTGGAGAATGGGAACTAGTCTCACACCCCTGAGGGTTCTTCTTTCCTAAATATTTGATGGAATTAACCATTGAAATCATCTGAGCAGGACTATTTCTTTATTAGCAAGTTTTAAATCATGAATTCAAATTCTTTCATGGACATAAGACTATTCCAATTTTCCATTTCCTCTTAAGTAAGTTTTGTTAACATGATCTCTGATTATTTTAGATACCTTTTCAAATTCAGTTAGTACAAAATATCACTTAAGAATCTTTTACTATCTGTGGGATTATTGGGACAGTCTCTTTTTTGTTTTTGTTATTGTTACATATTTGTGCCTTTTCTCTTCTTTCTTGTCAGGAATTATCAATTTTTTGACACTATTAAATATCTACAAAGGTTTTCTATTATATTAATTCTGCCATTAATATTTTTAAAGTTTTACTATTTATGATTTTTAACTTACTATTCTAAATTCTCAAGAAAGATATTTTTAGTCTTACTCCTTTAAAATACATGTATACATAAATATAACTTGAGCACATGCAAAAGTTTGATAGCTTTCTGTTTTTATTTATGATTTAGTTTTCTGTTATGATTTCTTTGACTTTTGACTAATTTCCAAACATTTGTAATTTTCTGATTATAATTTTGTGTTGGTTTCCTGCTTAATTTTTCAGTGTTTAGAGAGCATAACCTGTATGATTTTCATCTTTGAAATTTGTTGATCTTTGCACTGTGGCCCAGCAAATAATCAATTTTATAAATGTCTTTTCTGCAATTTGGAGACAATTCTATATATGTTAATTAGGTTATGTTTTGTAATCATTTTGCTGAGATCTACATTCTCATTATTATTTTTTACAGTTCTTAGTAGGTGTGTTAATAGTTTTTCATTATAGTTGTAGTTTTGTTTGTGTTACTTCTGTAAATTTGCTTTATACATTTTTAGGCTGTGCTGCTTAGGCACATGCAAATTTTGAAATTGTATTTTCCTGAAAAATGGAAATTTTATCATGATCAAATGCCCCACTATATCTCTTGCAATGCATTTTGCCTTACAGCACACTTTGACTCACATAAATTACACCAGCTTGCTTTCGATTATTATATTCTGTAGCTTTGCTGTTTACCCATCCAAATCTCTCAGTCCTCATTTACACTTAAGCTATGATGTTTGCAAAGGCCACATGAGTGGATTCTCCTTTTCTTCTTTCTTTTTAAAAAGTCCAATCTGCCAATCCTTGTGTTTTTTCTTTTGGAATTTTTAGTTGTTTCACTTAATGTTATCATTCATATATTTGAAATCACATTGTGGTCTATGATTTCTATTCTCCAGCTTTCCATGTTCCTTTCCATTTTATTGCATCTCTTGAATTGATGAAATTTTTTATTATTTTACATCTCTTTTATTGCTTTGTTAGTATTATTAGTAACTTCATAGATGATTCTTTTAATAGTTAATCTTCATAGATATTGATTACAATATGCTTTATTCCTTATTAAACTCTATCTTACATTAGTACTTTTACCTATCACATTTTATACAAAGCAAGGATCTTAATACATTTTATTAACTTTGAGTAACCACTTTCTGATATATATGTTTTGTGTTGTGTATTGTGTTATTGTTGACATTATTATTATTTACAGTAGCTTCATTTAAATTAATCCACAAGCCTTCATTTTTTCTCCACCTCTTAGCTGTCATCTTTGATCATCTTCCTTCTTCCTTAGATCACCTTTAGAGAGGATGTACTTGTAACAGTTCATTCCTGTTCTAGTTTATCTAAAATGTTTTTATTTTGTTTTCATTTTAAATAATATTTTTTGCTATGGAATTCAAAGTTGGAATTTATTTTTCTTCAGCACAATAAAGGTGCCATTAGGAAGGCAACGGATACTCATTATTTCTCCACTGAAGCAAATATTTTTCCATAGCCACTGTTAACTTTTTGCTCTATTTTTGATTTTCATCAATCTTAGTTTTGTATGTCTAGCTGGGATTTTCTTTGCTTTCGTCTTGCTTTATAACGCATTATTAATCTGACACTTGAAGATTTCACCATTTCTGGAAAATTTTCAGACATTATCTCCTCAATTACTTCTTTTGCCTCTTTGTCCCTCTCTTTCATCTCCTTCTGGAATGCAAATTATGTGTGTATAAGAGCTGATGACCATCGAACATATATCTATCGTGCACTTAAAACTTATCTTTTTTATTACTGAGTCTGGGTATGTTTTTTGCTACCTATTTCCTAGCTATATTTTTTTTTAACTTCACTTTATCTAATTTGCCATTCCACCCATGCACTGAGTTTGTATTTTTAGTTATTGATTTTTTTTATTTCTAGGATTTAAATTTCCTTTTAATGATTTATAATTTGACAAAATTTTGAATGTTTTTAATTTGTTTCACTTATTAGTTTCAGTGGGTTTTTTTGAAGTCTCTGAACTTATTTAATATTCCTGATCACTGTGTGTGCCTTTCAATGGTTTGTTGCTTAACTCTGTTTTAACTCAAGTCTTCCCTATGTATGGTAAATTTCACTGAGTGCTGGACATTGCATATGAATTTGTAGAGCTGATTTGAGGCTTTGGTTGATGCTATCTTTCTCAAGAAGATTGACTTTTGAAATGAAAGTATGAAAAATACTGAGGCCACAGTCAACAACAACCACCGAACATCTTAATCCAAGTAGGAATTGAGATGATGGACAGCCGAACTTCCCTTGGTGGATGTGCTGGTCACTTTCTGGGTTAGCTTTACTCTGCGAAGCAGCACTTTGGAGTTTCACCTGAAAGGCTAGGGTGTTTACAGAACCACCACGCACTGGCAGGCACTTCTCTCCATTTCCTTTTCCCTTCAGCTCTGTCTGTTTGTTTAAAGAATTTCTTAAACCTTCAGTCACTACTTTTCAAATGGCAACTACCTAGAGGACTGAAGCAGCCCTGGTTCAGGGCTTGACCTTCTTGCCACCTTCACCTTTTGAAGCCTGGCCCTGTAGCTCTTCCTGCTTTGATATTCTTTCTATGTCTTTGAAACTATTTTTTTTAATTGCTCAACTTTCCTTGTTGCTCTCAGCAACAGATTTAAGCTGAATCTGTTTAGTCTGTCATTCCAGTAGGCAGAATTCAAGGGCTTGCTTGTAGGTTCTCACTTCTGGGTAAACTTTTCAACTATCTCTTGGTCACATCTGTGTCTCCCATCCACCAGCTATTTGCCTCCTTCTGTCCCAAGCTGACCGAGCATGTAATACAATCTTTTCACTTTTATTTCCAATAAAAGTAATTAATTAGTTAATTAATTCACTGGAAGACATTTACATATAGAAAATAACATTGAATGAAATTTGAAGTTTGGATGGAGATGACATCATGGCATCACACAGAAACCAACTTAAAACATTATATTAGACATCATCATTCTTAAATGTCCTTTAGCCTCACTTGTACCCTGACCAAAAATCATTCTCCGTGACCAAAATTCTGCTCATGTATCTTTATTCCTCGTCCAGGGTCTGTGCTATTATAATAAATCCTGCAGATGCTCACTTTTCTCAATCACTGCAAGATTTTGCAAACAGTTGTCACTGAAACCACAGTATATTCTCATAAATTCTATACTCCTTGGCGTTTATTCTTCATTCCTCCCATGAACAGAGTCTGTTATGAACTCTGATATTCTAGAGCACTGGTGCATCATTCTATTTTTGTAAGGAAGCCAATGCATGAAAAGTCAAAATGTTTATACGCTATCTTGCAGGTATTACAGTAAAAATTCATTTACCATGTATGATGGAATAAAGTCTATTATTAAAACAGGAATCACGTAATTTTTTGACTAGAAGAATGCAAATGAGAAATTTGACCTTCCTTATTGCCACTAACATTTCAATACCTAAGGCATAATTGAAAGTGGCACCATAGAGGCAAATGCCTAACTTTTCAGCATGACTGGGAGCACGAAGAAGGAACTCTCGCCTTCAAAGAAAAAAAATGGCATCTTGGCTGAGTCACATGATTGAATTAAAAGAAAATATAATAGGACTCTTGACAATTCCTTCTAAATGTTAATAAAGTCAATGTCAGATGGTTAAATTTCAAGTAATAATTTAAAGATAAAATAGCGAACATGGAAAATCCATGATATCTGTGAAAAGCAAAAGAATAATAAGCTTCACTGAATTTCTATTCAATAAAGGCCTGTGATAGATACTTTACATAATTGTCCTATTTAATCTTCACTGAGATCTCCATAACCCCACACCAGCATACAGAAATAGAAAATGTCCTCCGGATTGAGTTAAGCAAGCATATTAAGCAGTTACAAATTCTGTGCAGAAAGAGTATTATAGCAATTGGCTTTCTGGATTAGACTTATTCTTAATTAAGGTACTTAGATGTCAATGATGTACCTTTTGTCGCTAAGTCTTATTCACATCCATTCCTTATTGCTTGGTGAGACTGATTTCCCAGGCTCCCTTGAAAGCTGGCTTATATTTAAGTTCTGCCAATTAGGTATCCCAGGGGGACATCAGAAGCATAGAGGAAACAGAGGGCTTTCTTGTCTCTTTCTCTTTGCTTGTCATAGGTTCTCTGGAGGTGATATCATTTCTTCCTGAAGTAGACTTGATGGTTCCAAAGATGGTGGGGTAGCTGCTCCTCCATGATCCCAGGCTAGTCCTGGTCATCCCTGTTCTGTTGTTCCACCTCTGTCTTGGGTGACCAAACATCAGCCACAGGGCTCCTCTTTCAAGGTCCAAGCATGACATAGCTGGTCTCAGTTATCCCAGCCCTGTCTTCTGAGTTCTATTAATGCCACTGCTCCATGTTATGATCTTTGCTCTACAGATTTGCTTCTCATCTCTGAGTTACCTGACCTTTTCCTCCCAGCTTTCCCAACACATAGTACCTAGTACCGCGTATGTACTCTGGACTGAAATGGAATGGTGAACTTGGCAATATTCTAAAGAGCTAGTAGTTATGATCCTGGCCTTGGAGGGTTATTGCTAAAACCAAAAAGCTGAATGTCGCCCCTTTCTACTCCCAGTCACGATGCCTGTAATTCCCTAAGGACAGATCATGAAGAGAAAGAACTCACGCTCTGGAGAGAGATGCAAAAAACAGTATTTACTTAGGAATGGTTTGAAGAATAATCTTTACCTCTCTAAATTCAAGTCCCTGAAGAGCCTATTGGTTTTCAGGGGATATTCCCATTTTATACAAACATCAAGGCCAACAGGAATGAAATACCTCAATGCCCACTGCCATCAAGTCATCCTACCCCTTTATGTGTCTTTTATTCTAGGTCAGTCATCCTGCCTCTATTCTGGATTCTTTCTCCCTTCAAGTATTTTAGAGAATTTGCTTAGTTGGCTTTCTCTTCTTATCACATTTACATCCCAGACCTCTTTCCTCTTAATGTATATGTGTGATAATTGTAATAGGAGGAATGGTCCCCCAAAAAGACCCACACCCTAATCCCTGGAAGCTCTCAGTATGTATTTTACATGGCAAAAAAAAAAAAAAAATACTTTGCAAATGCAATTAGGTTACAAATTTTAAAATGGGGAAATTATTCTCCATTGATCAGATGGGCCAAATCTAATCACATGAGCTCTTAAGAACAGGAGCAATGAGGCAGAAAGGTAAAGTCAGAGAGATTTGCAGCATGAGAAAGACTTGATGCACCTGTACTCATTTGAGGATGGAAGGGGTAACTTGATGAGAAATGCAGATAACTTTAGGAGCTGACTTTAAGTCATCAAGGAAACAGGGAATTGAGCCCTGGACCCACAAGGAACTAAATTCTACCAACAAGCTGAATGAGCTTGATATAGATTCTTCCCCAGAGTCTCGAAAAAGCAACACAGTCCTACAGACACCTTGATTTGTGCTTTGTGAGACTCTAAGCAGAGGACCAGCTGGGCCAAACAGTGATGCACTCGTGACCTAACAGCACTGTGAAATAAAAAACAGTGTATTATTACTCCGAGTGTGGAGTAATTTATCATGGCAGCAATAGGAGACTTCTAGAATAAACACAAACTTTTTTTTTTCCAAAAAAAAGTACAACTTAAGACAAAACCTTTGTTATATGAAGACCATTTAGCTACAACCCTATTTTTTTCTTCCCTCTTCTGTCAATTTTCTTAAAAGTAAATTCCTTTGCTCATAACCTCTTTTATTCTGCTAGAGCAAACAAAAATACCACAAACCAGGTTGCTTAAACAACAGAAATTTATTTCCTTGCAGTCCGGAGGCTGGAGGTCGAAGAGGAAGGTGCAGCAGGGACGGTGTCTGGGGAGACCACTCTTTCTGGTTTGCGGAGACTGACTCCTGCGAGGTCCTCCCATGGCTTTTCCTCTGTGCACCTACTTCTCTGGTGTCTCTCTTTTTATAATGACACCAGTTCTATTGGATTAGGGCTCTACCCTTATGACCTCACTAAACTATAATCATCTCCTTAAAGGCCTTATCTCCAATATAGTTACATGGATTTGGGGAAAACGGGCCCAATTCTGTCCGTAACACTTTCCTTTCCATCCTCGCTATTGAAACAGCTTCTGCTCCATGACTTCACTAAAGGTGGCTTAACACAGGTTCTCCAGAACCTCTCAATGACTTGGCTTTAACCTTGATCAGGCTCAAGGACCTTTCCCCATTCCACCACCAGGTCTTTGCCCAGAGACCCCACCAGACAAAAGGATTTTAAATGGTAAAGCCTCAATGATGCAGCTCTTTCATTTCAGCTTTCAAGCCAATAAAACATACTAAACCACAAGAATAAAACTTCTTTATAGCAATGCATTGATTTGAAGAATTTTGAAAATGCCAATTTGAGCAAGAATATCCAATATACTTCTTACCCGCCTTTGAAATATTTTTGTACATTATAAACATTTGAAACAAATTTTGATGCAGGACAACAATTCTGATGTCTTACGAAATTTTAGGAAATAAAGATCTATCTGAACTAACTAAGGGAATTCAATTTAAGACATATTCATTTTATAGAAGTGAGGAAAAACCTGTATACAAAGCCAAGATTGAGAAGTAGATAAAAACTGAAACTTCAGATGTTGCATATAATCACAAACATGTGGGAACAGCAAAAAAAGTGGGGTATGACACAGATTGGTAGATGTTCAGAAGTTGCACATTCTTGTAAGTGCCTTTTGTTTGTTTGTTTGTTTTTTCTGGAGAACACACATAAGATATTTCAGAATGACCAAACAGAATGGCAGCTGTAAAATTATCAATTAATACATGAGCCTCAAATCATGATAAAGGCTGGCCAGTTTTGCCACAAGGAAATGAGCTGGATGGGTTATTTTCCCAAACATGTGGTGAAACACCTTGGCCATGATCAGTAGCCCCCAGGCACATGGGAAATAAGACTCAGGAGGCTACAGTCAGGCCCCACACCTGCAAAAAAACATCTGCAAGGACCATTTTTTCTTAAATTTTAAAGATAATGTTTGAAGATCCCAGTTTCAGTTTTTTAGTGTTTATTTTATGTCACACTACTTTATAATAAAGAGTCACTGCACATTTACTCTCATAAAATAACATCATTTATGGGGCACTTATTCATTGCATCATCTTTAATTCTCCTACCAACACTGCAGTGAGCTATGTGTCCCCTCATACAGCCGTGGATGTTTTTAGAGGTGATAAATGAGGGCCCTGGACCATTCAAAAGCAGTGATCAATTTTTACCAAGGGCAACATCATTTTCCTGATCCCCTTGATACTAAAGTCATAGGTCAGATGGCTGAGGGGCAGGAGGTACTGGGAAAGCTAGAGAAATGAAAGTTGGGCATAAAATATAACCCTGCCTAATCAGAATGAAAAAAACCCCAAAAACCTGACAGTATGTTTGTCTACCTTTTCTATGAAAGAAAATAATAAAAGTAAAATCAGTATACTACTCAGGGTTCTCCAGAGAAACAGACCCAACTGAATGTGTGTGTGTATATATATGCATATATATGGAGAGAGAGAGAGACAGAGAGAAAGAGGGAGGGAGAGAGAGAGGGGAAGATTGGTTTATTTAAGGAGTTGACTCACACAGTCGTGGAGGCATGGCAAGTCCAAAATCTACAGAGTAGACAGGCTAGAGGCCTATAGAAAACTGTAGTTCAAGTCCAGTGGCAGTCAGTTGGCAGAATTCTTTCCTCTTGTCTTTTTAATTGAGGTATAGTTGATTTATAATATTGTATTAGTTTCAGGTTTACAGCAAAGTGATTCAGTTATATATTTTTTTCAGATTATATTCAATTATAGGTTTTTACATGATATTGAATATTGTTCCCTGTGCTATAAAGTAAATCCTTGTTGCTTATCTATTTTATATACAGTAGTTTGTACATGTTAATCTCATATTCTTACAAGTTCTTTCTTGTTTGGGGATACCAGTTATTGCTGTTGTTG